>NC_041380.1:97596723-97601811 GCF_002162155.2 Triticum dicoccoides
AGGATGGGTTTCGGAGCCTCTGATCACGACCGATGGATCCGATCGAGAGGGGGAATAGGTAGGCCTAGGTGGGATGGTTGTGACTGTGTAGAAGGCCGAGGGCTGCGGGAGAGAATAGAGAGGGATACCCGGCAACAGTTTTCGGAGACCGAACACGTCCGACGTTAGGCCGGCTATACTGCCGCTATAGTTATCCGTTGGGGCGTTAAATGGACTCCGAACGCGATGAAACTTGGCAAGCGGCCTACTGACAACAAAACAACATCGCACGCCAACTTTCATCCCATTCCGAGAACATTTTCCGGCCACTTATAAAATACTATTTCGGACATGCCGCGGGCGCGTGCAAGTGTGTCTGGGCTCAGAATGGATAACGGATGGAACTGGGGGAACCCGGACGGATACAAGTTTCGAAAACATGATGATGCAATGCGGATGATGACATGGCACGATACAACACGCAAGCAAATGACAAGGCAACAACAGCGAATAACTGGAGGACACCTGGCACATCGGTCTCGGGGCGTTACAACACTCCACCACTACGAGAGGATCTCGCCCCGAGATCTAGAATGGCACCGGAGGAAAAAATGGAAGAGAAAGAGAAGAGGTGAAACTAAGTTGCTCCTTTGACAAACGAGTGAAACCAAAGAACCTTGAATAGGTTAAGCCATCTCGAGAAAGAATACAACAGGAATGAACGAAGTATAAAGCACTCCGTTAGGAAAGAGGAACGAGGAAGAACAAGGTTGAAAACACTCTGGTTGAAAAGAGATGCAAAGCTTGATAAGGCGAAGAGAACTTGAGCCAAAAGGCACACCTCTGGTTAAACGGATAAGCACGAAAAGAACATGATCTTGACAAGAGCAAGAAGAAGGTTTGAAGAGAGCAGCAAGACAATGCCTCCGGGAGAAAGAAATAGAAGGTAGATAATTGAAATAAAAGAATGGAGAAGAAAATGCCAACTTCTGCCACAAAAGAGTTTGAAAAGGCATCTTTAGGAGAAGGGTCGAACGGAGTTGTTGGAACACCAACAACGAAAAGAATAATCTTGATATGGTCTTATGGCATACATCTCAAATTATGAGGTGACAATCTGCCACTCACGGGAAAAGAATTGGATTGATATGAGCAAATTGACGAGAAAGTATATCGCACCGGAAAGGAAAAATGAAGAAATTGGATCATTTATGAGCACCATAAATAGCCACAATCCTTAGGGAAAGCTTTAGGTGAAATATAACCCAAGATAACTCCAATGGCAAGATTGATGGATTTAAAATATCTCATTCTTAACAACATGTGAATCATGGAACATGAACTCAAATTATCAAGAATGACATAATACCACCTCCAATGATATAGTAGACAGAAATGCACTCCGGATTACAATATGAAGAAATCTTGAGCTCCTCTGAAAAGAATGTTGATGAACGCTTCGAGAAGGAATTAAATCCTTTATGAACCATCATGTAGAGTCTCCATGAAGAACTCCGATAAGAAAAGAATGATCAAACGAAAGGAAAGAGAGGTCGAAAACACAAGGTGAATCCTTGCAATGATTAGATGGATCTACGCGATGAAATAAATTGAGAGAGCTTGGAACCCTGGAAAAGAAAGATGAATAATTGAAACCAAGAATTTTGATGAGGCTCCGGAATAAGGAATTAATCACTTGGATGAAACAAGAATAAGAATTACATTATGCTTATCCTTCACCAATTAAATTGATGACAATCAACGGATTTGACATATTACTTATTCTCGTAGAAAAGATTAAGAGAGATATAACAAAACTTGAGAACGTCTTCAACGAACCACCGGTAGGGTTGGAACATAGAATAAATTGATACGATAACAAAGGAAGAGAAATCTTGAATGAACCGTTGTAAGAATTGAAAATGATCGAAGTAGGGGTGAATCACCGGTAAGAATTAGCAAATGAACGAAGGTTCTTGAGATAATTTAGATAGAAGAGAATGAAGGGATCACGAACTGATTAGAGATTACTTGAACGAAGAACCGATAAGATAGGAGAATGATAACTGACAACTGAGAATGAATAAACCTGAATTGATGGACTCCGGATAACAAACTGAGAAGACTCTTGAATTGCTTCGGATAGGTGAAAAGAATTTTTCACGACCAAAACAATTACGAGAGGATGGCAACAAACTAGAATCACGAATCTTGAATAGAATGGAGCAAGATTAAAGAGAAACTCTTCTTCGGTCTTCAAAAGATGAGAATGACAACGAGAAACACCACTAAGAATTATTGAGGCACCGGAATGACGATTTTTAAAGGTTGAACCAACGATGAAAAGAAATGAAAGATCTTGGAGAAAGACATTTGACTGATGATAATGCATTCTTACATCAAATTTCGAAAAGAATTTGATGGTAGCTCCGGGAAAATAGAAGAGTCAGGTAAGATCCTGGAAAAAAACCCTGTGGGTTAGGGCCCACTGAAAAAGAAACACCGTTGAATGATTTAAAAGATAGATTGCACCGGTTGAGTTAAATGACTTGAATGAGATAACATTCTCGAAAAAGTTTGAACGAAAGCAAAGTGGAAACACGAATCTTCGAGATATCTTCAGCACTCCGGAACAATAGAATAGCGGGAGGTGAACGATTAAGAATTGCACCGGCATGAGAAAGCATTGGCATGAGGAAAGGGTATGATCAACAAAGCTTGACTTGAAACCACCGGAGAAGAAAAAGAATGAAGAATGATGAACTTGAGGCTCCGTTAGAATCTTCATGAGAATCACCAGATAAGAACATTGACGGAAAAGGACTGGAGAGACTTCACAAGAATAAAAGGATACTTGATTAAGAAATCTGGGTCCTTGAAGAGAAAGGGAGGGTGGGCGGAAAAAAAACAAAGGCAACTTGGAGACGGATGAAACAAACACCGTTGAGAAAACCTAGAGGTGATCTTGCGATGTTAAAATGACCGGATCCACTTGAAGAGAAGCAAACCGGTCGACAAGGATTGACATGACAATCTCGATTATCATGAAGGATTAGTATTCGCATCGGAGTATGAGAACACCACTTAGGAAAGGTATGGAATCAACATTTGACTTCGAAGCAACTTGAATACCACAACTCAAAACAAAACAAAGGATTGGCTTGCAGAATAAGCCGGAACAAACATATGATAGAGATTTCGTCTGAAGTTTTCGTGGTGGGGCCTACACGGGCTCGATCGTACAACACCATCATGTACAAGGCAGTGCACATGAGATACGAAGCGTCCCCGAGTCGGCATAGCCAAGGACTCTTTAAGACACAATGAGACCACTGTAAAACCAACCGTGAATAGGCGGACCACTAGACGTCGAACCCCCAATTTCATACCATACATCTATCGGAAAGATATCCTAAGAGCTACTTGAATTCCCACTTATAAACTCCCGAAATTTTCCGGTTATGCAATCAGGTGTTGGGGATATAGGGGAAGCATAATATCTCACCCAAAACTAACAAATCCTACATCCAGCGGTATCCATCCTTCAACACATAACCAAGAAACCTTCGGAAATCATCTACCTCAACCTTCGAAAAGCATCCGTTATACGAGTTATGGCAATACTCCCGAACTCCCGCCCTAGTACTGGGTGGCGTCGAGGTTATCTCACCAACGAACTGCATAAAGGAGATTTTCGATGTCGGCGTACTAAACTCAGGTATTCCAGAACTGCAACGATAAAATTATGACGACAACACCTCGGAGCTCAACTCCCCGGGACACTTCCACAAAACCCCTGACAGGAGGCACCAAGACAATGTTCTCATCACAAAACCATCGGAACGATTCCAAGATACCCGCGTGATCCTAAAAAAAATTGTAGTGAAATTTGAGAAGAGAAGAGTAAAAACTCTACTTCAGGATGCCTTACCAGAGCGATGAAGGGACTGGGGAGTAAAAAGAATTCCTAAACTCTCCGATATATAATTCCTAAATGACTCAAAACATTTTTTTTCTAGACTTAACTCGTCCGCTAATTCGATCAAGCAATGGGGATCCTAAGGTCGGGGATGGCTCTGATACCAACTTGTAACGCCCTTGATGCGGCTATATCTCCCATGTGTCGAAGCACGACTTAGAGGCATAACCGCATTGAAAGCAATGTCGCAAGTGAGGTAATCTTCACACAACCCATGTAATACATAAGGGAAAGAGATACATAGTTGGCTTACAATCGCCACTTCACACAATACATGAATAAAGCATTACATCATCCAAATACAATCAAGGTCCGACTACGGAACCAAAATAAAAGAAGAACCCCAAGTGCGACAAAGGTCCCCGATCGACCCCAACTGGGCTCCACTACTGATCAACTAGAACGAAACAACATAAAGGACAAGATCTTCATCGAGCTCCTCCTCGAGCTTGGTTGCGTCACCTGCTCGGTAACATTGGCACCTGCAAACTGGTTTTGGAAGTATCTGTGAGTCACGGGGACTCAGCAATCTCGCACCCTCGCGATCAAGACTATTTAAGCTTATGGGTAAGGTAAAGGTAAGAGGTGGAGCTGCAGCAAGCGACTAGCATATATGGTGGCTAACATACGCAAATGAGAGTGAGAAGAGAAGGCAAAGCATGGTCGATAAAAGTATGATCAAGAAGTGATCCTAAAACAACCTAGGTCAAGCATAACTCCAACACCGTGTTCACTTCCCGAACTCCGCCGGAAAGAGACCATCACGGCAACACACGCGGTTGATGCATTTTAATTAAGGTCAACTTTAGGTTTTCTACAACCGAACGTTAACAAATTCCCATCTGCCCATAACCCCGGGCACGACTTTCGAAAGTTCAAATCCCTGCAGGGGTGTCCCAACTTAGCCCATCACAAGCTCTCACGGTCAATGAAGGAATAGACCTTCTAGCGGGAAGACCCGATCAGACTCGGAATCCCGGTTACAAGACATTTCGACAGGGTAAAACTAAACCAGCAACACCGCCTGAATGTGCCGACAAATCCTGATAGGACCTGCACATATCTCATTCTCAGGGCACACTCAGATGAGCTCTCCATACAGCTAAAACCAAACCTCGAGTTTCCCCGAG
>NC_041380.1:97601888-97658394 GCF_002162155.2 Triticum dicoccoides
GACCCTTGAGTCTGCAGAACCCAAGGGAAGGTGGTAGGTTGTTAGTGCAAATGGTAAAACCAAGGTTGGGCATTGCTGGAGGAGTTTTATTCAAGACGAACTGTCAAGGGGTTCCCATTATTACCCAACCGCGTAAGGAACGCAAAATCCGGGAACATAACACCGATATGACGGAAACTAGGGCGGCAAGAGTGGAACAAAACACCAGGCATAAGGCCGAGCCTTCCACCCTTTACTAAGTATATAGATGCATTAATTAAATAAGATATATTGTGATATCCCAACAAGTAAACATGTTCCAACAAGGAACAACATCCCCATGTTCCAACAAGGAACAAACTTCAATCTTCACCTGCAACTAACAATGCTATAAGAGGGGCTGAGCAAAGTGGTAACATAGCCAAACAACGGTTTGCTAGGGCAAGGCGGGTTAGAGGCTTGGTTCAACAATATGGGAGGCATAATAAGCAAGTGGTAGGTATCGCAGCATAGGCATAGCAAAAGAGCGAGCAACTAGCAAGCAAAGATAGAAGTGATTTCGAGGGTATGGTCATCTTGCCTGAAATCCCGCAAGGAAGAAGAACGAGTCCATGAAGAAGATAAACGGACGTAGTCGAACGGATCCTCACAACACGACGTTATCGGAACCAACCCGAAGAAGCAACACCGGAAAGAAGCAAACAATCATGGTAAACAACCACCACATAATCATGGCATGATGCACAATCAAGTATGATGCACAATCAAGCAATCCTACAAATTAAGTGGAGCTCAATATGCAACTCCGTTGCATATTGACGAAACACCACGTGACTTATTTGGTTCGAACTTGTTTAAGTACCCAACAAAATTAAATGTTGATTAACATGGCAAGAGGTGAAGCATAAGTAAACTAAACATTTAGGCAAGTTTAAATGGGGCCGAAACAACAAACAACAATTCCGGTAAATCCCCATATGCATATATTAGGTTTGGTACTGATCTGCCCTAAACCATATTTTAGAGTTGTTAAACATACAAAGTAATGCCACCATGTTAAACTAGGCAAAATTCTACCCCATCTACATATAAAGATTATTTAATTCGGAGCTACGGTTATTTAGTTATGAATTAAATCATTTTAGCAAGTTATTTAAGCAAATTTAAACAAACTTCATTTTAAGCATTTTAAACATGGATGAAAATGACATATTATGAAACTACACAAAATTCTAAGCAACTTTCATATATAATTTATTTTATCCGATGCACCAATTGTGAGTTATTATATGCATGATCCACAAGGGCTTTCCTGCAAAAAATGCTCTTCTCTGGAAAATAGACAAATTGCAGATCTGAAATAAAAACAGAGGCGGGCCGAATCGGACTGGGCCAACAGTGCACGGTGGGGGTACTCACCCAGTGGGCCTTGGCCCAAGGCGGTGGAAACAGCAGGCCGGTGGACTGGACTGGGCTTGCTAGCCCTGCGCTTGGTCAACGTGCGAGAGCGGGCGAGCTGCTACCGCTCGTTTCTGAAGAAGAACGACAGCGACGGTAAAACAGGGGATGTCCCGCAGCAGCAGCAGGGACTTGGCGAGACGTCCTCGATGGGGACCTGTCGAGAGCTGGCCGGAACTGGACAGAGTTGGTCACCGGCGACGGATCCAGGCCGGATCCAGGCGGGCGCGGCGACAAGGGCTCTGAACGGCGGACTTGGCGACGGGGAGGAAGGTTCAGACGAAGCAAGGCAACAACGGCGACGGGCAGAGCTGCAGAACTAGGCGCGGTGAAAGAGAAGGCTCATTGCTCCGGCGAGAACGAGGTGGAAGCAGGGGCGGGCGGCCCACGGCGAAGGCAAGATAGAGAAGGGCCGACGCGGGCAGTGATGTAGTGGGGGCGCGGTGCTAGACCTGACGGCGGGGAAAACGGTCGGAGGCGAGCGGTGTTCTGGCGCGGTGCCACGCACGAAAGAGGGCGCCGATCAGGGGCAGTCAACGGGCGCGGCGAGAGTTCGAGGCAGTGGCGACTCGATGGCGGCGCTGTAGCTTCGAGGCGTTGGAGCTCCCTGGTACGAGCAGACAGAGGGAGAGAGATGTGAGGGAGGGGAAGAAGAATGGAAGAAGGGAGAAGAGATGGACGCGGGACACTCATCTCCGGCACGGCGGCGGCGACGCGAGGTGGTCGAGGAGGACGGCTGGCGTCCTGTTCTCAAAGTGAAGCAGAGGAGGCCGGAGGTGCTGGTGGAAACAACGCTGGATTCCGGCGACGAGGCAGGGCTCGGTGAGGAGCCGAGGAGTGCGCTGGTTCGGGAGCGAGCTCTTCTCGCTCGGGCTTTCAATCAAGAACAGACAGGAAGGCAGAGGGGGGTTGGATCGAGGGGAGACCTTGGGTGGCGTTCGGCTGGTGGGATTGGATCGGGGGGGAAAGAGGGGATCCCGAGGAAGAAAAGGTAGGTGGGTGGCGGCGGCTGGGAGGATGGGACATCTCCCTAGTTTTTAGGGTTGGTCTCTTATATAGCAGAAGAAATTTAGGAAGGGGCTAGATTGACCCTCTGATTTAGATCAAACACTCGAGATAAATAGGGTGGGCGAGTACAACAAATAAACGAAGACGAAATTAGGGATGTTGGATGACGACCCAGACTCAACGGTCACGAGTGTCTGGTCGGGTTCGGGGAAGTTTTTGGACGCGCGAGGGGGTCTGAGAACTGTGCGGAGAGGGGTTCCGACAAAAGACCACGGAGGCAAGGGGGGGTTAGGATGGGTTTCGGAGCCTCTGATCGCGACCGATGCATCCAATCGAGAGGGGGAATAGGTAGGCCTAGGTGGGATGGTTGTGACTGTGTAGAAGGCCGAGGGCTGCGGGAGAGAATAGAGAGGGATACCCGGCAACATTTTTCGGAGACCGAACACGTCCGACATTAGGCCGGCTATACTGCCGCTATAGTTATCCGTTGGGGCGTTAAATGGACTCCGAACGCGATGAAACTTGGCAAGCGGCCTACTGACAACAAAACAACATCGCACGCCAACTTTCATGCCATTCCGAGAACATTTTCCGGCCACTTATAAAATACTATTTCGGACGTGCCGCGGGCGCGTGCAAGTGTGTCTGGGCTCAGAACGGATAACGGATGGAACTGGGGGAACCCAGATGGATGCAAGTTTCGAAAACATGATGATGCAATGCGGATGATGACATGGCACGATGCAACACGCAAGCAAATGACAAGGCAACAACAGCGAATAACTGGAGGACACCTGGCACATCGGTCTCGGGGCGTTACAGGGCGTCCTAGAATCCCATTGTATGGCAGGGGGAGATCAACCACGTCAAACACAACCTTCTCTGTCCGGTAGTTTAGTTCTCCTCCAAACGTCATCGGCAACGTAATCTTCCCTTTAGGATGACTCCTGCCGGGGTTAACTCCTTGAAATGTGCGGATAACCTCTAGCTTTTCCTCTCCCATCTGAAGCCTGCCGATGACTGCTGGGGAAATCAGATTCAAACTGGCCCCGCCATCCACTAACATCTTTGTGACCTTGAGGTTGCGAATTGTTGGGGAGACCAACAAAGGCAAGCATCCTACCGCGGTGGTGCGGTTAGGGTGGTCCTCCTCATAGAAGATGATTGGCATGTGGGACCATTTGAGCGGTTTTTGGGCCTCTGGCGCTGGCTCCACAACATTGATCTCTCATGCCCATTGCTTGAGCTGGTGGTGGGAGGTGTGCAAAGATGCACCCCATCAACACATAGGGCGTTAGTGGCCTTCTGAAATTCCTGCTCATTAGTTTCCTCTTCATTCCCTTCATCACTCCCATCATCACAAACTTCTTTCTCTTTACCCCTGGCGGGTTTTCCTTGGTTTCGATAGGGCTTGCCGGGGAGATTTTCTTCACCGCCTCGGCCCCTTCCGCCAGCGGCATTCTGACCTTTTTCCTTATCACGCTTTCCATATTCTGCCCTCTGTTTCTTGACAAGCTGCTCAACTTGGTAACATTCCTGAAGATCATGGCCCTTGGTCCGGTGGATCTTGCAGTATGGGCCATCACCTTTCCCAGCTTTCTCAGCGACAGCAGCTTCTCGGTAGGCTGTGCAAGCGGCAACTTCCTTGCCGGGGGCCTCAGCCTTAGTCTTCTTGCTGGTACTAGATGTGCCCGAACCTTCCATAGTCATTACTGCTTTATCCCTTGGCTTCTTATTGCGCTTCTTGCCCTTTCTCTGGCTAGTTGATTCATCTTGATCCTCGGAATCAATGTTGATGCAATCCTCCTCTCCGGGCAACTTCAATCCTTCCTCCATCCGAGAACACTTATCCACCAGGGTGTATAGCTCCTTCACAGTCTTGGGCAATCGCACATTCATCTTAGAACGAATGCGACGATTGTGCACGTTGGACTGGGAGGCTGCTATAATGGTTGCCGGATGGATATTTGTAATATTCCTATGAACTTTATTGAATCTCTGTAAATACTTATGGAGAGTTTCTCGTTCTTTCTACTGGAGAAGTTGCAGGTGGCTGGGTCTGCCGGGCTCTTGGTGGCCACCGGTGAAGGCACCGATGAACTCGTGGCACATGTTCGCCCAAGACGAAATGGAGTTCTCCGGTAGGTGCATCAGCCAGGACCTCATGTTGGACTTGAGGGCCAATGGGAAGTAGTTGGAGAACACCTTCTCATCTCTTCCCCCAGCAGCTTGAACATCAATGGTGTAGATGCTCAGGAACTCTACGGGGTTCAACCTTCCGTCATACTTCTCAGGTATCTCTGGCTTGAACATGCGAACGGACGACCAATGGACTTTCTGCAACTCTCGAGTAAAGGAAGGGCAACCAACCTCAAAAGGTAGGCACCCGCCAACACCGAGCGCAGGTTCGTCGATGTTGAGGCCGTCACACCCATCGGTCTGGCGGAGGTCGTCGTGGCGTCGATTTATGTCGACGCACACATCTCCCCATCGCCTATCCTCCGAGGCTCGACGTTGGCCTGGACGTGCTTGAGGGTCGGAAGAGGCCATCAAGACGTCATCGGGGTCTTGATTTAGCTGCGCCCATGTTGGCTGCCGTGGTGGGGACTGCACCGTGGGGACAGCCCCCTCCGTTAGGCCAGTAGTATGGGCAGTTGCCGTTGCTTGGGGACATCGTGGCGGGCTGGCTCGTCGTGAGCCCCCATCTTCGGCGAAACCGAGCAAGCTCTGGATGGTGGCACGCCATTCATCCATTTGCTTAGCCGTGGGTGGAAACCTTAGCAGCAACTGAGCTCGCGCCATAGCCTCCGTGGTAGTGCTTGGCATGGTTGTCGATGACGCCGGCCGAACCGCTGCCTGGCTCCTGATGGCGCCAGCGGCGGCGATGGTGGTGGTGCCGCGTTCACGCAGTTGTGGGTCGACCATCTGGGCAGCGGGGTCATGCGGCGGTGGTGCTCGAGGGTCAGCAGCTCTGCCGAGCACATCAGCTTGGTCGACTTGTCCGGGACACGGGCCGTGGTTGCTCCCACGGTGGGGGCGGCCGAAGGGCGATGGCTCACCTCGGACCGAGCGCTGTTGCTACGGCTGTGCCCATCAGTGGGAGGAGAGGGCGCAGACGGAGCGACCCCCTCGCCCACATCTTGCAGAGCGCGACCGCCGAGCGATGTTGATGCAGTTCTCCTCCGACATCTGCACGCTCGTGTTGGCCGCAGGGGGAGTGGCGATGGCCCCACCTGCTCCAACCAAGCCCCCAGCAGTGTTCACGTCTTCGCTCGCCTCCGCATCCTCCGAAGCGCCCAAGGCTGCGGGCGGCGGAGCCTCCGAGGTGGACGGATGGGCCAAAGGGCCGGACTTCTTCTTCTTAGGCGCCATGGTCGAGGGCGCCGCCGAAGATGAAGACGACGATGAAGATGACGCGCTGCACACACTTTCAGGTTCGCTCAAGCAAGCGCCCTACCTGGCGCGCCAAAGATGTCGCGGGATATCCACGACCAGCTATGGGACCAGGAGGCCCCTTGCTGGTTCGACAGGGGGACGTGTTGGGGAACGTAGCAATTTCAAAAAAATTCCTACGCACACACAAGATCATGGTGATGCACAACAACAAGAGGGGAGAGTGTTGTCCATGTACCCTCGTAGACCGAAAGCGGAAGCGTTAGCACACCACGGTTGCTGTAGTCGTACGTCTTCATGATTCGACCGATCAAGTACCGGACGAACGACGCCTCCGAGTTCTGCACACGTTCAACTCGACGACGTCCCTCGAACTCCGATCCAGCCGAGCTTTGAGGGAGAGTTCCATCAGCACGATGGCGTGGTGACGATGATGATGTTCTACCAACGCAGGACTTCGCCTAAGCATCGCTACGATATGACCGAGGTGGATTATGGTGGAGAGGGGCACCGCACACGGCTAAGAGATCAAGAGATCAATTGTTGTGTCTTTGGGGTGCCCCCTGCCCCCGTATATAAAGGAGTGGAGGAGGGGGAAGGGCCGACCCTCTCTATGGCATGCTCTAGGGGAGTCCTACTCCCACCGGGAGTAGGATTCCCCCTTTCCTAGTAGAACTAGCAACCCTTCCAAGTAGTAGGAGTAGGAGGGAAGGAAAGGGAAGGGAAAAGGAGAAGGAAGGAAGGGGGTGCCCCCCTCCCTAGTCCAATTCAGACCAGCCCATGGGGAGGGGTGCGGCCACCCTTTGAGGCCTTTCTCTCCTTTCCCGTATGGCCCATTAAGGCCCAATACGAATTCCTGTAACTCCCCGGTACTCCCAAAAATACCCGAATCACTCAGAACCTTTCCGATGTCCGAATATAGTCGTCCAATATATCGATCTTTACATCTTGACCATTTCGAGACTCCTCGTCATGTCCCGGATCTCATCCGGGACTCCGAACTCCTTCGGTACATCAAAACACATAAACTCATAATATATACGTCATTGAACTTTAAGCGTGCGGACCCTACGGGTTCGAGAACTATGTAGACATGACCGAGACACGTCTCCGGTCAATAACTAATAGCGGAACCTGGATGCTCATATTGGCTCCTACATATTCTACGAAGATCTTTATCGGTTAAACCGCATAACAACATACATTGTTCCCTTTGTCATCGGTATGTTACTTGCCCGAGATTCGATCGTTGGTATCTCAATACCTAGTTCAATCTCGTTACTGGCAAGTCTCTTTACTCGTTCCGTAACACATCATCCCACAACTAAATCATTAGATGCAATGCTTGCAAGGCTCATATTGATGTGCATTACCGAGTGGGCCCAGAGATACCTCTCCGACAATCGAAGTGACAAATCCTAATCTCGAAATACGCCAACCCAACAAGTACCTTCGGAGACACCTGTAGAGCACCTTTATAATCACCCAGTTACGTTGTGACGTTTGGTAGCACACAAAGTGTTCCTCCTGTAAACGGGAGTTGCATAATCTCATAGTCATAGGAACATGTATAAGTCATGAAGAAAGCAATAGCAACAAACTAAACGATCAAGTGCTATGCTAACGGAATGGGTCAAGTCAATCACATCATTCTCTAATGATGTGACCCCGTTAATCAAATGACAACTCATGTCTATGGTTAGGAAACATGACCATCTTTGATCAACGAGCTAGTCAAGTAGAGGCATACTAGTGACACTCTGTTTGTCTATGTATTCACACATGTATTATGTTTCCGGTTAATACAATTCTAGCATGAATAATAAACATTTATCATGATATAAGGAAATAAATAATAACTTTATTATTGCCTCTAGGGCATATTTCCTTCAGTCTCCCACTTGCACTAGAGTCAATAATCTAGTTCACATCGCCATGTGATTTAGTACCAATAGTTCACATCACCATGTGATTAACACCCATAGTGCACATCGACATGTGAACAACACCCAAAGGGTTTACTAGAGTCAATAATCTAGTTCAGATCGCTATGTGATTAACACCCAAAGAGTACTAAGGTGTGATCATGTTTTTCTTGTGATAGAAGTTTAGTCAACGGGTCTGCCACATTCAGATCTGTAAGTATTTTGCAAATTTCTATGTCAACAATGCTCTGCACAGAGCTACTCTAGCTAATTGCTCCCACTTTCAATATATATCCAGATTTAGATTAAGAGTCATCTGGATCAGTGTCAAAATTTGCATCGATGTAACCCTTTACGACGAACCTTTTTTCACTTCCATAATCGAGAAACACATCCTTATTCCACTAAGGATAATTTTGACCAATGTCCAGTGATCTACTCCTAGATCACTATTGTACTCCTTTTCCAAACTCAGGGCAGGGTATACAATAGGTCTGGTACACAGCATGGCATACTTTATAGAACCTATGGCTGAGGCATAGGGAATGACTTTCATTCTCTCTCTATCTTCTACCGTGGTCGGGTTTTGAGTCTTACTCAACTTCACACCTTGTAACACAGGCAAGAACTCCTTCTTTGACTGTTCCATTTTGAACTACTTCAAAATCTTGTCAAGGTATGTACTCATTGAAAAACTTATCAAGCGTCTTGATCTATCTCTATAGATCTTGATGCTCAATATGTAAACAACTTCACCGAGGTCTTTCTTTGAAAAAACTCCTTTCAAACATTCCTTTATGCTTTGCGGAATGATTCTACATCATCTCCGATCAACAATATGTCATACATATACTTATCAGAAATGTTGTAGTGCTCCCACTCACTTTCTTGTAAATATAGGCTTCACCGCAAGTCTGTATAAAACT
The DNA here is from genome assembly GCF_002162155.2 of Triticum dicoccoides. Lineage (NCBI taxonomy): Eukaryota > Viridiplantae > Streptophyta > Magnoliopsida > Poales > Poaceae > Triticum > Triticum dicoccoides. Next base: position 97,610,578 of record NC_041380.1, read on the forward strand.
ATATGCTTTGATCAACTTATCAAAGCGTATATTCCAACTCTGAGATGCTTGCACCAGTCCATAGATGGATCGCTGGAGCTTGCATATTTTGTTAGTACCTTTAGGATCGACAAAACCTTCTGGTTGCATCATATACAACTCTTTTTTAATAAATCCTATTAAGGAATGCAGTTTTGTTTATCCATTTGCCAGATTTCATAAAATGCGGCAATAGCTAACATGATTCGGACAGACTTAAGCATAGATACGAGTGAGAAATTCTCATCGTGGTCAACACCTAGAACTTGTCAAAAACCTTTTTGCGACAATTCTAGCTTTGTAGATAGTAACACTACTATCAGCGTCCATCTTCCTCTTGAAGATCCGTTTAATCTCAATGGCTCACCGATCTTTGGGCAAGTCAATCAAAGTCCATACTTTGTTCTTATACATGGATCTCATCTCAGATTTCATGGCCTCAAGCCATTTCGCGGAATCTAGGCTCATCATCGCTTCCTCATAGTTCATAGGCTCGTCATGGTCAAGTAACATGACCTCCAGAGCAGGATTACCGTACCACTCTGGTGCGAATCTCAATTTGGTTTACCTACAAGGTTTCGGAAGTAACTAGATCTGAAGTTACACGATCATCATCACCAGCTTCCTTACTAATTGGTGTAGTAGTCACATGAACAGATTTCTGTGATGAACTACTTTCCAATAAGGGAGCAGGTACAGTTACCTCATCAAGTTCTACTTTCCTCCCACTCACTTCTTTTGAGAGAAACTCCTTCTCTAGAAAGGATCCATTCTCAGCAATGAATATCTTGCCTTCGGATCTGTGATAGAAGGTGTACCCAACATTTTCTTTTGGGTATCCTATGAAGATGCACTTCTTCGATTTGGGTTTGAGCTTATCAGGTAGAAACTTTTTCACATAAGCATTGCAACCTCAAACTTTAATAAACGACAGCTTAGGTTTCTTGCCAAACCATAGTTCATATGGTGTCGTCTCAATGGATTTAGATGGTGCCCTATTTAACGTGAATGTAGCTGTCTCTAATGCATGACCCCAAAACGATAGCGGTAAATCAGTAAGAGACATCATCGATCGCACCATATCTAATAAAGTACGGTTACGACATTTAGACACACCATTACACTGTGGTGTTCCAGGTGGCGTGAGTAGTGAAACTATTTCACATTGTTTTAACTGAAGGCCAAACTCGTAACTCAAATATTTTACTTCTGCGATCATATCGTAGAAACTTTTATTTTTGTTACGATGATTCTCCACTTCACTCTGAAATTCTTTGAACTTTTTAAATGTTTCAGACTTGTGTTTCATCAAGTAGATACACTCATATCTGCTCAAATCATCTGTGAAGATCAGAAAATAATGATACCTGCCACGAGCCTCAATATTCATCGGACCACATACATCAGTATGTATGATTTCCAACAAATATTTTGCTCGCTCCATTGTTCCGGAGAACGGAGTCTTAGTCATCTTGCCCATGAGGCATGGTTCGCAAGCATCAACTGATTCATAATCAAGTGATTCCAAAAGCCCATCAGCATGGATTTTCTTCATGCGCTTTACACCAATATGACCTAAACGGCATTGCCACAAATAAGTTGCACTATCATTATTAACCTTGCATCTTTTGGCTTCAATATTATGAAAATGTGTATCACCACGATCGAGATCCAATGAACCATTTTCATTGGGTGTATGACCATAGAAGGTTTTATTCATGTAAACAGAATAACAATTATTCTCTAACTTACATGAATAACCGTATTGCAATAAACATGATCCAATCATATTCATGCTCAACGCAAACACTAAATAACATTTATTTTAGGTTTAACACTAATCCCGAAAGTATAGGGAGTGTGCGATGATGATCATATCAATCTTGGAACCATTTCCAATACACATCGTCACTTCAACCTTAACTAGTCTCTGTTCATTCTGCAACTCCCGTTTTGAGTTACTATTCTTAGCAACTGAACTAGTATCAAATACTGAGGGGTTGCTATAAACACTAGTAAAGTACACATTAATAACATGTATATCAAATATACCTATGTTCACTTTGCCATCCTTCTTATCCGCCAATTACTTGGGGTAGTTCCGCTTCCAGTGACCAGTCCCTTTGCAGTAGAAGCACTCAGTTTCAGGCTTAGGTCCAGACTTGGGTTCTTCACTTGAGCAGCAACTTGCTTGTCGTTCTTCTTGAAGTTCCCCTTTCTTCCTTTTGTCCCTTTACTTGAAACTAGTGGTTTTGTTTACCATCAACACTTGATGCTTTTCTTGATTTCTACATTCGTCGATTTTAGCATCACGAAGAGCTTGGGAATTGTTTCCGTTATCTCTTGCATATTATAGTTCATCACGAAGTTCTACTAACTTGGTGATGGTGACTAGAGAATTCTGTCAATCACTATTTTATCTGGAAGATTAACTCCCACTTGATTCAAGCGATTGTAGTACCCAGACAATCTGAGCACATTCTCACTACTTGAGCTATTCTCCTCCATCTTTTAGCTATAGAACTTGTTGGAGACTTCATATCTCTCAACTCGGGTATTTGCTTGAAATATTAACTTCAACTCCTGGAACATCTCATATGTTCCATGACGTTCAAAACGTCTTTGAAGTCCCGATTCTAAGCCGTTAAGCATGGTGCACTAAACTATCAAGTAGTCATCATATTGAGCTAGCCAAACGTTCAGAATGTCTGCATCTGCTCCTGTAATAGGTCTGTCACCTAGCGGTGCATCAAGGACATAATTCTTCTGTGCAGCAATGAGGATAATCCTCAGATCACGGATCCAATCTGCATCATTTCTACTAACATTTTTCAACTTAGTTTTCTCTAGGAACATATAAAAATTAGACGGGGAGCAACATCGCGAGCTATTGATCTACAACATAGATATGCTAATACTACTAGGACTAAGTTCATGATAAATTAAAGTTCAATTAATCATATTACTTAAGAACTCCCACTTAGAAAGACATCCCTCTAATCTTCTAAGTGATCACGTGATCCAAATCAACTAAACCATAACCGATCATCACGTGAAATGGAGTAGTTTTAAATGGTGAACATCACTATGTTGATCATAGCTACTATATGATTCACGCTCGACCTTTCGGTCTCAGTGTTTTAAGGCCATATCTGCATATGCTAGACTCGTCAAGTTTAACCTGTGTATTCTGCGTGTGCAAAACTGGCTTGCACCCGTTGTAGATGGACGTAGAGCTTATCACACCCGATCATCACGTGGTGTCTGGGCACGACGAACTTTGGCAATGGTGCATACTCAGGGAGAACACTTTTATCTTGAAATTTAGTGAGAGATCATCTTATAATGCTACCGTCAATTAAAGCAAGATAAGATGCATAAAAGATAAACATCACATGCAATCAAAATATGTGACATGATATGGCCATCATCATCTTGTGCCTTTGATCTCCATCTCCAAAACATCGTCATGATTTCCACCTTCACCGGTATGACACCATGATCTCCATCATCTTGATCTATATCAATGTGTCGTCACATGGTCGTCTCGCCAACTATTGCTCTTGCAACTATTGCTATCGCATAGCGATAATTGTAAAGCAATTATTTGGCGCTTGCATCTTATGCAATAAAGAGACAACCATAAGGCTTCTGCCAGTTGCCGATAACTTCAACAGAACATGATCATCTTATGCAACAACTTATATCTCATCACGTCTTGACCATATCACATCACTACTTTGTTGTTGCAAGTTTTACGTGGCTGCTATGGGCTTAGCAAGAACCGTTCTTACGTACGCATCAAAACCACAACGATAGTTTGTCAAGTTGGTGCTGTTTTAACCTTCTCAAGGACCGGGCGTAGCCACACTCGGTTCAACTAAAGTTGGAGAAACTGACACCCGCTAGTCACCTGTGTGCATAGCACGGCGGTAAAACCAGTCTCGCGTAAGCGTACACGTAATGTCGGTCCGGGCCGCTTCATCCAAGAATACCGCCGAACCAAAGTGTGACATGCTGGTAAGCAGTATGACTTATATCGCCCACAACTCACTTGTGTTCTACTCGTCCATATTACATCAACGCATAAAACCTGGCTCGGATGCCACTGTTGGGGAACGTAGCAATTTCAAAAAATTTCCTACGCACAGGCAAGATCATGGTGATGCACAACAACGAGAGGGGAGAGTGTTGTCCACGTACCCTCGTAGACCAAAAGCGGAAGCGTTAGCACAACGCGGTTGATGTAGTCCTACGTCTTCACGATCCGACCGATCAAGTACCGAGCGCACAGCACCTCCGAGTTCTGCACACGTTCAACTCGATGACGTCCCTCGAACTCCGATCCAGCCGAGCTTTGAGGGAGAGTTCCGTCAGCACGACGACGTGGTGACGATGATGATGTTCTACCGACGCAGGGCTTCGCCTAAGCACCGCTACGATATGACCGAGGTGGATTATGGTGGAGAGGGGCACCACACACGACTAAGAGATCAAGAGATCAATTGTTGTGTCTTTGGGGTGCCCCCTGCCCCCGTATATAAAGGAGTGGAGGAGGGAGAAGGGCTGGCCCTCTCTATGGCACGCCCTAGGGGAGTCCTACTCCCACCGGGAGTAGAATTCCCCCTTTCCTAGTAGAACTAGGAACCCTTCCAAGTAGTAGGAGTAGGAGGGAAGGAAAGGGAAGGGAAAAGGAGAAGGAAGGAAGGGGGCGCCCCCCCTCCCTAGTCCAATTCGGACCAGCCCATGGGGAGGGGTGCGGCCACCCTTTGAGGCCTTTCTCTCCTTTCCCGTATGGCCCATTAAGGTCCAATACGAATTCCCGTAACTCCCCGGTACTCCCGAAAATACCCGAATCACTCGGAACCTTTCCGATGTCCGAATATAGTCGTCCAATATATCGATCTTTACGTCTCAACCATTTCGAGACTCCTCATCATGTCCCCGATTCTCATCCGGGACTCCGAACTCCTTCGGTACATCAAAACACATAAACTCATAATATATCCGCCATTGAACTTTAAGCGTGCGAACCGTACGGGTTCGAGAACTATGTAGACATGACCGAGACACGTCTCCGGTCAATAACCAATAGCGGAACCTGGATGCTCATATTGGCTCCTACATATTCTACGAAGATCTTTATCGGTCAAACCGCATAACAACATACGTTGTTCCCTTTGTCATCGGTATGTTACTTGCCCGAGATTCGATCGTTGGTATCTCAATACCTAGTTCAATCTCGTTACGGGCAAGTCTCTTTACTCATTCCGTAACACATCATCCCGCAACTAACTCATTAGTTGCAATGCTTGCAAGGCTTATAGTGATGTGCATTACCGAGTGGGCCCAGAGATACCTCTCTGACAATCGGAGTGACAAATCCTAATCTCGAAATACGCCAACCCAACAAGTACCTTCGGAGACACCTGTAGAGCACCTTTATAATCACCCAGTTACGTTGTGACGTTTGGTAGCACACAAAGTGTTCCTCCGGTAAACGGGAGTTGCATAATCTCATAGTTATAGGAACATGTATAAGTCATGAAGAAAGCAATAGCAACAAACTAAACGATCAAGTGCTATGCTAACGGAATGGGTCAAGTAAATCACATCATTCTCTAATGATGTGACCCCGTTAATCAAATGACAACTCATGTATATGGTTAGGAAACATGACCATCTTTGATCAACGAGCTAGTCAAGTAGAGGCATACTAGTGACACTCTGTTTGTCTATGTATTCACACATGTATTATGTTTCCGGTTAATACAATTCTAGCATGAATAATAAACATTTATCTTGATATAAGGAAATAAATAATAACTTTATTATTGCCTCTAGGGCATATTTCCTTCAGGACGTCGCATTGCACAAAGAGCAGACCAGCGTGTGGCGGCACGTCATAGAGCACACAAGCAATTTACCCTAGTTCGGGCAGCCGTGAGGCGTAAAACCCTACTCCTTCTTTGGTGGATTGATGGTGGAATGTGGATAATGTAACGCAGTACACTTGCCCGGCATGGGTCACCGTATGGCAGCAGCGACTACGCACGAATGGGGGCGGGTTCCTCCACTTTTCCAACCCCTCCTATGGGTGCCATGGGCCTCCTTTTATAGATTAAGGGGTCACCACAATGGCAAAGTGGTCATTATCCACTGAGATGGTAGCAAATAGTGCTATCATACCTAACTCTGTGGGCTGACAGGGGTGCATTAAATGCACCGCTTAGTGTCACATCACTGGTTGCCCGGCAAGGCTTGCCGGGCTATCTCGTCAGCTCCGCGCTTGTTTGATTGACACGTCATAGGATGGGTGTCATCTATATGTCCCTTTTGTAGGAAACGGCCGCCATGTGGCGAATGGCTGCCACTTAATCGCCTTGCGGCTTGACACCACACTAATGGACGACATGGGTCACGCTTGAGTGGTTGGTGGGGTGGTTTTGCCTCCGCGAGCCCCGGCAGGCCCTTCTGGGGCGCCTTGGTTGCTTGCTTCTGACGGTGGCCCTGCCCCTTGCCGGGCTCGTCTGCCCGGCAAGGGAGGCCCTTCTCTTGCCGATATACTGCTCCTCTGGCTTGATCTTGATCCCTCTGAGTTGCATGTTGGTTCTTCAAATCTCTTGGTCCTTCAATCTCTGACTCAAGCTGATACTCAATTCTGCTCTTGTGCATATGCACAGTCTGGGCAATAGACCCAGGGTCTGTTGCACCAACATGTGGCTTTGCCACAAATATTCGATGTCAACTACATGATCAGGCAAAGCAATATGACAATGATGATGCCTGTCATAATAAAATGGAACGGTGGAAAGTTGCATGGCAGTATATCTCGGAATGGCTATGTAAATGCCATAATAGGTAGGTATGGCGGCTGTTTTGAGGAAGGATATATGGTGGGTTTATGGTACCGGCGAAAGTTGCGCGGCACTAGAGAGGCTAGCAATGGTGGAAGGGTGAGAGTGCGTATAATCCATGGACTCAACATTAGTCATAAAGAACCCACATACTTATTGCAAAAATCTATTAGTCATCAAAACAAAGTACTACGCGCATGATCCTAGGGGTATAGATTGGTAGGAAAAGACCATTGCTCGTCCCCGACCGCCACTCATAAGGAAGACAATCAAAAAATATCTCATGCTCCAACTTCGTTACATAACGGTTCACCATACGTGCATGCCACGGGACTCACAAACCTTAACAGAAGTATTTCTAAAATTCATAACTACTCACTAGAATGACTCTAATATCACCATCTTTGTATCTCAAAACAATCATAAGGAATCAAACTTCTCATAGTATTCAATGCACTTTATATGAAAGTTTTTATTGTATCCCTCTTGGATGCCTATCATATTAGGACTAAAATCATAACCTAAGCAAATTACCATGATGTTTAAGACTCTCAAAATAATATAAGTGAAGCATGAGAGTTCAATAATTTCTAAAAAATAAAACTACCATCGTGCTCTAAAAAGATATGAAGAAGTAGTAGAGCAACTGAAAACTACTCCAAAAGATATAAGTGAAGAACAATTAGTAGTCGAATAATTATGTAACTATGCAAAGACTCCTTCTCATAAATAAATTCATATCTTAAGTAACTTATTCAAACGGCAAGCAAATCCTAATAAAATGAAATGACGCTCTAAACAAAACACATATCATGTGGTGAATAAAAATATAGCTCAGTAAGGTTACCGATGGATTGAAGACGAAAGAGGGGATACCATTCGGGGCATCCCCAAGCTTAGATATTTGGTTGTACTTGAATATTACCTTGGGGTGCCTTGGGCATCCCCAAGCTTAGTATCTTGCCACTCCTTATTCCGCAGTCCATCAAAACTTAACCCAAAACTTGAAAACTTCACAACACAAAACTCGACAGAAAACTCATAAGCTCCGTTAGTATAATAAAACAAATCATTCACTTTGGTACTGTCAAGACAATATTCAAATTTTTTCTCACATGATGCCTACTGTACCCTATCATTATAATTTCTATTAAGCAATATAAGCCATAGAAACTAGAAAACAAGCAAACTATGCATCAAAAATAGAATGTGTCAAAAACAGAACAGTCTTTAAAGATCTGAATTTAAATCATAGTTAGGTAACTCCAAAAATCCTGAGATATTAGGAAGTCCTAAGAAATTTTACTATTAATCTTCTCCAAAAAGAATCAACTAAAAATCACTCCTCAGCTAGAAAAGAGAATTGTTTTCGTGAGTGCAAAAGTTTCTATTTTTCAGCAAGATCAAATTAACTATGACCATAGGCTACCCCAAAGGCTTTACTTGGAACTTTATTGAAACAAAAGCTATAAAATATGATTACTACAGTAGCCTAATCATGTTAACACAAAAAAAACAGTAGGGGGGTAAATGTTGGGTTGTCTCCCAACAAGCGCTTTTCTTTAATGCCTTCAAGTTAGGCATGATGATTTCAATGATGCTCACATAAAAGATATGAATTGAAACATAACGGGAGCATCATGAAGCATATTACAAGCTCATTTAAGCCTAAACCACTCCCTATGCATACGGATGTTGTGAGCAAACAAATTATGGGAACAAGAATCAACTTGCATAGGAAGGTAAAACAAGTGCAACTTCAAGATTTTCAACACATAGAGAGAAAACTTGATATTATTGCAATATGTAAAAGCATATGTTTTTCTCTCATAAGAATTTTCAGTGGCATCATGAATGAATTCAAAAATATAACCATCACACAAAGCATTATTCTCATGATGCACAAGCATAGAAATTTTACTACTCACCACATAAGCAAAATTCTTCTCATTCATAATAGTGGGAGCACATTCAACAAAATAACTATCATGTGAGGCATAATCCAATTGAAAATTAAAATCAAGATGACACATTTCGTGGTTATCATTATTCTTTATAGCATACATGTCATCACAATAATCATCATATATAGCAACTTTGTTCTCAAAATCAAATGAAACCTCTTCCAAAATAGTGGATGCATCACTAAATAAAGTCATGACCTCTCCGAATCCACTTTCATAAATATTATAAGATTCAACACCCTCTAAAATAGTGGGATCATTAGCTAGAGTTGACACTCTTCCAAATCCACTTTCATCAATATAATCATCATAAATATGATGCATTCTTTCATCATAGTAAATTTGCTGATCAAAACTTGGGGGACTAAAAATATCATCTTCATCAAACATAACATCCCCAAGCTTGTGGCTTTGCATATCATTAGCATCATAGATATTCAAGAAATTTCATACTAACAACATTGCAATCATGCTCATCATACAAATATTTTATGCCAAACATTTTATTGACTTCTTCCTCTAACACTTGAGCACAATTTTCCTTTCCATCATTTTCACGAAAGACATTAAAAAGATGAAGCATATGAGGCAACCTCAATTCCATTTTTAGTTTTATTTTATAGACTAAACTAGTGATAAAACAAGAAACTAAAAGATTCGACTACAAGATCTAAGGATATACCTTCAAGCACTCACCTCCCCGGCAACAGCACTAGAAAAGAGCTTAGTTGATGGGGTGTTAGTGTCGCTTACCTAGCCTCCCCGGCAATGACGCCAGAAAAGAGCTTGATGTCTACTATGCAACTTTATCCTTGTAGACGTTGTTGGGCCCCCAAGTGCAGAGTTTTGTTGGACAACTACAAATTTCCCTCAAGTGGATGACCTAAGGTTTATCAATCCGTGGGAGGCGTAGAATGAAGATGGTGTCTCTCAAACAACCCTGCAACCAAATAACAAAGAGTCTCTTGTGTCCCCAACACACCCAATACAATGGTAAATTGTATAGGTGCACTAGTATGGCGAAGAGATGGTGATACAAGTGTAATGTGGATAGTAGATATAGGTTTTTGTAATATGAAAATATAAAAACAGCAAGGTAACTAATGATAAAAGTGAGCGAAAACGGTATTGCAATGCTTAGAAACAAGGCCTAGGGTTCATACTTTCACTAGTGCAAGTTCTCTCAACAATGATAACATAATTAGATCATATAACAATCCCTTAATGTGCAATAAAGAGTCACTCCAAAGTCACTAATAGCAGAGAAAAACGAAGAGATTATTGTAGGGTACGAAACCACCTCAAAGTTAATCTTTCTGATCGATCTATTGGACTATTCCTATAAGTGTCACAAAGAGCCCTAGAGTTCATACTAAAATAACACCTTAAGACACACATCAACCAAAACCCTAATGTCACCTAGATACTCCAATGTCACCACAAGTATCTGCGGGTTTGATTATACGATACGCATCACACAATCTCAGATTCATCTATTCAAACCAACACAAAGAACTTCAAAGAGTGCCCTGATACGTCCATTTTGCATCATGCTTTTATATCGATATTTGTTGCATTATGGGCTGTTATTACACGTTATGTCACAGTACTTATGCCTATTCTCTCTTATTTTACAAGGTTTACATAAAGAGGGAGAATGCCGGCAGCTGGGATTCTGGGCTGGAAAATGAGCAAATATTAGAGACCTATTCTGCACTGCTCCAAAAGTCTTGAAACTTCACGGAAGCTATTTTCAGAATATATAGAAAATACTAAGTGCAAGAAGTTCCAAAGGGGGCCCACACCCTAGCCACGAGGGTGGGGGGTGCTCCCTACCCCCCTTGGCACGCCCCTGCCTCTTGGGCCCCCTGGTGGCCCTCCGATGCCCATCTTCTGCTATATGGAGTCTTTCGTTGAGGAAAAAAAATCATAAGCAAGCTTTCGGGACGAGACTTCGCCGCCACGAGGCGGAACCTTGGCGGAACCAATCTAGGGCTCTAGCGGAGATGTTCCGCCGGGGACACTTCCCTCCGAGAGGGGGAAATCATCACCATCATCTTCACCAACGATCCTCTCATCGGGAGGGGGTCAATCTCCATCAACATCTTCACTAGCACAATCTCCTCTCAAACCCTAGTTCATCTCTTGTATCCAATCTTTGAATCCGAACCTCAGATTGGTACCGGTGGGTTGCTAGTAGTGTTGATTACTCCTTGTAGTTGATGCTAGTTGGTTTACTTGGTGGAAGATCATATGTTCAGATCCATTATGCATAGTAATACCCCTCTGATTATGAACATGAATATGCTTTGTGAGTAGTTATGTTTGTTCATGAGGACATGGGAGATATAGCCGCATCGAGGGCGTTACAAGTTGGTATCAAGAGCCCGGCGAAGCCCATGGCAGACCTGCCACGGGCCAATCTGGGCCCAGGACACCCGTCGCGAGCCCGCGCGCGCGATCCACGCAGCACCCGCAAACCTCTCGCCGGCGACCCCGGTCTCCACCGCTGGACTCCGACGGCGCCGTCCCGGACGTTCCTCGTCACTCCGCCTCCGGCGAGCACCAACCCAGGTCACGCCGTCCGCCTCCTTCCCCTTCCCGACTGGATCTCTCCCATCTCACCCATCTATCTCTCTGTAGGGCGCCCCGATGGAGATCCCCTCACCGCTGCCTCGGATCTCGCCGGGATGCTCTGGATCCGGCACGCCTCCCTGCACCCACCATGTCAGCCTCCCTCTTTGGAGATTGGATCCACCATGCTCGACTCGTTCCTCGCCGTCTGCCGCCTCCCCGCGTCTTCCTCTCGTCGGGAACCCGCCCTGCGCGTCGCACGCCGGTCAGCTCTCCGGCACCGACCGTCCTTGTTCGTCAACGCCTGCCTCCCCGGTCCAGGCGGGATCGGGAGGAGGACGTCCTCCACGTGGGCCTCTGCGGCCCAGGATCCATGGATTGCTCCAGCCGGCCTGCTTTGCCAACGGGCCCAAGGCCCAGGGTGAGCAGCCCCCGAGCGCCCCCTCCTCTTGATTTTTTTCCTTTCCTGTTGGCCCAGCCAGATGCGGCTTGTGTTATTTTTTTCCTTGCGCTGCGATTTTAGCTATTTTCCAGAGAACGTCTGTTTTACAGAAAGCCCCCTAAACTTCATGCATTTAATAACTCCACAACCGTGCATCGGATCTAAATAAATTATATATGAAACTTGCTTAGAATTTTGTCTAGATTCATAATATCCAACTTTCATCCATGTTTAAAATGTTTAAAATGTTGTTTGATTAATTTTGCCCCTATGTCATGTTAAAATGCTTTAATTCATAACTAAATAACCGTAACTCGGAATTTAATAAATTTTATATGTAAATGGGGTAGAAAAATGCCTAGTTTAACATGATGAACTCACCTAGCATGTTTAACAACTCTAAAATTGTGTTTAGGGTAGAAAAGTACCAAATCTACAATATGCTCATGAGGAGTTTCCGGAATTGTTGTTCGTTGCTTCCGGCCTCATTTAACCTTTACTAGATAGGTAGTTTTCTTTTGCTTCACCTCTTGCCATGCTAACAACTTTTAATCTTGTTGGGTACATAAACGAGAGAGAACTAAATAAGTCAGGTGGTGTTTTCGTCAATATGCAACGGAGTTGCATATTGTGCTCCACTTAATTTGTATAATTGTTTGTGCATTTTTGCCATGCCATGCTTCATTAAACCGGACATGCATCATACTTGATTGTGCATCATGCCATGTTCACGTCGTGGTTGTTTACTATGTTGTTTGCTTCTTTCCGGTGTTGCTTCTTCGGGTTGGTTCCGGTAACATCGTGCTTGTGAGGAGCCATTCGTCTACGTCCGTTTGTCTTCTTCTTGGACTCGTTCTTCTTCCTTGCGGGATTTCAGGCAAGATGATCATACCCTCGAAATCGCTACTATCTTTGCTTTGCTAGATGCTCGCTCTTTTGCTATGCCTATGCTGCGATACCTACCACTTGCTTATCATGCCTCCCATATTGTTGAACCAAGCCTCTAACCCAACTTGTCCTAGCAAACCGTTGATTGGCTATGTTACCGCTTTGCTCAGCCCCTCTTGTAGCGTTGTTAGTTGCAGGTGAAGATTGAAGTTTGTTCCTCGTTGGAACATGGAGATGTTGTTCCTTGTTGGAACATGTTTACTTGTCGGGATATCACAATATATCTTATTTAATTAATGCATCTATATACTTGGTAAAGGGTGTAAGGCTTGGCCTTATGCCTGGTGTTTTGTTCCACTCTTGCCGCCCTAGTTTTCTTCATATCGGTGTTATGTTCCCGGATTTTGCGTTCCTTACGCGGTTGGGCTATAATGGGAACCCCTTGACAGTTCGCCTTAAGTAAAGCTCTTCCAGCAATGCCCAACATTGGTTTTACCATTTGCCACCTAGCCTTTTCTTTTCCCTTGGGAGTCGCGCTCCTGAGGGTCATCATTATTTTACCCCCTCGGGCCAGTGCTCCTCTGAGTGTTGGTCCAACTTGTCAGCCGCCGGTGGCCACCAGGGGCAACTTTGGGCTGGCCTACCGGAAGTTTAGACAATCCGGTGTGCCCTGAGAAAGAGATATGTGCAGCTCCTATCGGGATTTGTCGGCACATTCGGGCGGTGTTGCTGGTTTAGTTTTACCCTGTCGAAGTGTCTTGTTGTACCGGGATACCGAGTCTGATCGGAATGTCTCGGGAGGAGGTCTATTCCTTCGCTGGCCGTGAGAGCTTGTGATGGGCTAAGTTGGGACACCCCTGCAGGGATTTGAACTTTCGAAAGCCGTGCTCGCGGTTATGGGCAGATGGGAATTTGTTAATGTCCGGTTGTAGATAACTTGAACCTTAACTTAATTAAAATGAATCAACCGCGTGCGTAACCGTGATGGTCTCTTTCTGGCGGAGTCCGGGAAGTGAACACGGTTGTTGGAGTTATGCTTGATGTAGGTTGTTTTAGGATCACTTCTTGATCATAGTTTCTCGAACGTGCTTTTCCTTCTCTTCTCGCTCTCATTTGCGTATGTTAGCCACCATATGTGCTAGTCGCTTGCTGCAGCTCCACCTCATACCTTTACCTTACCCATAAGCTTAAATAGTCTTGATCGCGAGGGTGCGAGATTGCTGAGTCCCCGTGGCTCACAGATTCTTCCAAAACCAGCTTGCAGGTGCCGTTGAACAAAGCAGGTGACGCAACCAAGCTCAAGGAGGAGCTCGATGAAGATCTGTCCTTTGTGTTGTTTTCGTTCTAGTTGATCAGTAGTGGAGCCCAGTTGGGGTCGATCGGGGACCTTTGTCGCATTTGGGGTTCTTCTTTATTTTGGTTCCGTAGTCGGACCTTGATTGTATTTGGATGATGTAATGTTTTATTCATGTATTGTGTGAAGTGATGATTGTAAGCCAACTATGTTACTCTTTCCCTTATGTATTACATGGGTTGTGTGAAGATTACCTCACTTGCGACATTGCTTTCAATGCGGTTATGCCTCTAAGTCGTGCTTCGGCACATGGGAGATATAGCCGCATCGAGGGCGTTACATTAAGGAAGTTATTTTTCCGAGGTTTGGAGTCCCTAGATATTTAATGACTGATGGTGGTTCACATTTTATTCATGGTGCTTTCCGTAAAATGCTTGCTAAGTATGATGTTAACCATAGAATTGCATCTCCTTATCACCCACAGTCTAGTGGTCATGTAGAATTGAGTAATAGAGAACTCAAATTAATTTTGCAAAAGACTGTTAATAGATCTAGAAAGAATTGGTCCAAGAAACTTGATGATGCATTATGGGCCTATAGAACTGCATATAAAAATCCTATGTGTATGTCTCTGTATAAAATGGTTTATGGAAAAGCATGTCACTTACCTCTCGAACTAGAACATAAGGCTTATTGGGCTATTAAAGATCTCAATTATGATTTCAAACTTGCCGGTGATAAAAGGTTATTTGACATTAGCTCCTTGATGAATGGAGAACCCAAGCCTAAGAGAATGCCAAGTTGTTTAAAGAAAAAGTTAAAAGATGGCATGACAAAAGGATACAAAAGCGTGAGTTTAATATAGGTGATTATGTATTGCTATACAACTCTCATTTAAGATTTTTTGCAGGAAAACTTCTCTCTAAATGGGAAGGTCCTTACGTTATCGAGGAGGTCTATCGTTCCGGTGCCATAAAAATCAACAACTTTGAAGGCACAAATCCAAAAGTGGTGAACGGTCAAAGAATCAAACATTATATCTCACGTAATCCTATAAATGTTGAAACCAATGTTATTGAAATTTTAACCCCGGTGGAATACATAAGAAACACTTTCCAGAACGTTTTAGACTCCGAAAAGGAATAGGTATGTGGTACGGTAAGTAAACCGACTCCAAAACAGTTCTAATGGCAATTTTTCTCCGTTTTGGAATATTTAGAAAAATAGAAAAATAAGAAGCAGTCCGGGAAGGACACGAGGGCTCCACGAGGGTGGAGGGTGCGCCCTACCCCATGGGCGCGCCCCCTACCTCATGGGCACCTCGTGTGCTCTCTGGACTCCATTTTCTTGTACGATACGTATTTTGGTTGGTAAAAATTCATTATATAATCTCTCGAAGGTTTTGACTCATGTATCACGCAATTGTCCTCTGTTCTTGTTTCGAGCTGTTTTTCTGACATATCTAGATCATCATGACGTCTCGAAGTGCCCCCAAGGACAAGTTTTTCGAGAAGGTCATCAACCCCTACCTCACGGAAGTGATGCAACACCCTCAAACCATTGAGATGCATGAGGGGGTGCTGCACATCCGCGATGTTGAGGGACCAAGGAGGACCGGAAGCGTGGAGACAAGGGTCGAGGCAATGGAGCAACAAGTTTTCAAGTGCAGGAGATGGTGGAGCATGGACTTGACTCCAATGACATTATGATCACGGAGTTCACCAACAACCACAAGCTGGATGCCAAGAACATTGGGGAGACCATCTTCAAGCTTCATGAGAAAATCGAGCACCTCCAAGCCCAGATCTATGACTTGCAAAACCAAAACTGTGAGTATGAATATAGATTCAAGAGGATGAGTTTTGCTGCAGATTTGAGGATCCCGGAGACTCGTTCATCCTTCTATGATGGTGAGCCTATGCCTTGGAAGATGGACGACAAGCCTACTTCATCAACAACCCCGTCACCATCACTTCCGAGAAAGGAGACATAATCATATGGGTATGGGCACTCCCCTTGGCAACTGCCAAGCTTGGGGGAGGCGCCCCGGTATCGTATCACCATCACACTCCTATCTTTACCGTTTTTCTTAGTTCAATCCTTTAGTAATATCTTGATCTAGTAGAATAAAGTTTTAGTATGATCTAGTTGTGAGTTTTGCTTTATGATCCCTCTATGTAATCGAGTTCGTGAGCTATATAATAAAGATTAGTGTTGAGTCAAGGGCTTGATGATTTTGCTATGATATTGAGAGAATAAAATAAAAGAGAAGAAATAAAAAGAAACAAAGAGATCATATGGATCTTATGGAGAGTAATGAGCTCACATATAAAGAGTATGATGATTAAAAGTTGTTGAGAGTTGACAAACATAGTTTTGGTCATCGTTGCAATTAATAGGAAGTAATAAAGAAAGAGAGGTTCACATATAAATATACTATCTTGGACATCTTTTATGATTGTGAGCACTCATTAAAATATGACATGCTAAAGAGTTGACGTTGGACAAGGAAGACAACGTAATGGGTTATGTTTTCTTACATCTGAGATAAATTATATTGTCATGGATCATCCAACATGATTGAGCTTGCCTTTCCCCTGATGCTAGAAAAATTCTTTGCACCAAGTAGTGATACTACTTGTGCTTCCAAATATCCCTAAACCCAGTTTTGCCATGAGAGTCCACCATATCTACCTATGGATTGAGTAAGATCCTTCAAGTAAGTTGTCATCGGTGCAAGTGATACGTCCATTTTGCATCATGCTTTTATATCGATATTTATCGCATTATGGACTGTTATTTCACTTTATGTCACAATACTTATGGCTATTCTCTCTTATTTTACAAGGTTTACATAAGGAGGGAGAATGCCGGCAGCTGGAATTCTGGGCTGGAAAAGGAGCAAATATTAGAGACCTATTCTACGCAACTCCAAAAGTCCTGAAACTCCACGGAACATCTTAAAATAAATAAAGAAAAATCCTCGCCAAAGATGAAGGCCAGGAGGCCCACACCCTGCTCACGAGGGTGGGTGGGCGCGCCCCCCTAGGGTGCGCCCCCTACCTCGTGGGCCCCCTGGTGGCTCTCCGACGCCCATCTTCTCCTATATGAAGTCTTTCGATGAGAAAAAAATAAGGAGGAACTTTTCGGGACGAGACTCCGCCGCCACGAGGAGGAACCTTGGCGGATCCAATATAGAGCTCCGACAGAGCTGTTCTGCCGGGGAAACTTCCCTCCGGGAGGGGGAAATCATCACCATCGTCATCACCAATGCTCCTCTCATCGGGAGAGGGCAATCTCCATCAACATCTTCACCAGCATCATCTCATCTCCAAACCCTAGTTCATCTCTTGTATCCAATTCTTGTCTCAAAGTCTAGGATTGGTGCTAGTAGGTTGCTAGTAGTGTTGATTACTCCTTGTAGTTGATACTAGTTGGTTTAATTGGTGAAAGATCATATGTTCAGATCCTATATGCATATTATTACCCCTCTAATTATGAACATGAATATGCTTTGTGAGTAATTACGTTCGTTCCTGAGGACAAGGGAGAAGTCTTGCTATGAGTAGTCATGTAAATTTGGTATTCGTTTGATATTTTGATAAGATGTATGTTGTCTAGCCTCTAGTGGTGTTATGTGAACGTCGACTACATAACACTTCACCATTATTTGGGCCTAGAGGAAGGCATTGGGAAGTAATAAGTAGATGATGGGTTGCTAGAGTGACAGAAGCTTAAACCCTAGTTTATGCGTTGCTTCGTAAGGGGCTGATTTGGATCCACATGTTTCATGCTATGGTTAGGTTTACCTTAATACTTTTGTTGTAGTTGCGGATGCTTGCAATAGAGGTTAATCATAAGTGGGATGTTTGTTCAAGTAAGAACAACACCCAAGCACCGGTCCACCCACATATCAAATTATCAAAGTATCGAACGCGAATCATATGAACGTGATGAAAACTAGCTTGACGATATTCCCATGTGTCCTCGGGAGCGCTTTTCCTATTATAAGAGTTTGTTTCGGCTTGTCCTTTGCTACAAAAGGATTGGCCACCTTGCTGCACTTTATTTACTTTTGTTACTTGTTGCTCGTTACAATTTATCCTATCACAAAACTATCCGTTACCACTTATTTCAGTACTTGCAGAGAATACCTTGCTGAAAACCGCTTATCATTTCCTTCTGCTCCTCGTTGGGTTTGACACTCTTACTTATCAAAAGGACTACGATAGATCCCCTATACTTGTGGGTCATCAAGACTCTTTTCTGGCGCCGTTGCCGGGGAGTGTAGCGCTTTTGGTAAGGAAAAATTTATATAGTGTGCTGAAATTTACTTTCACTTATTACTATGGAAAGTAATTCTCTGAGGGGCTTGTTCGGGGTATCTTCACCCCGTCCAGTAGAGCAAAGAGTTGCTCCTCAACCTACTGAACCTATTGAAAATGAAACTCCTTTTGAATTTCCTTCGGGTATGATGGAAAAACTGCTAGCTAACCCTTTTACAGGAGATGGAACAAAGCATCCTGATGAGCACTTAATATATGTGGATGAAGTTTGTGGATTATTTAAGCTTGCAGGTATACTCGATGATGTTGGTAAGAAGAAGTTCTTCCCTTTATCTTTGAAGGGAGATGCATTGATATGGTATAGGCTATGTGATGATATGAGATTCTGGGACTATAAAAGATTGAAGCTGGAATTTCATCAAAAGTATTACCCTATGCATCTTGTTCATCATGATCGCAATTATATATATAATTTCTGGCCTCGCGAAGGAGAAAGCATCGCTCAAGATTGGGGGAGGCTTAAATCAATGTTATATTCATGCCCCAATCATGAGCTCTCAAGAGAAATGATTATTCAAAATTTATATGCTCAGCTTTCTGATAACAATCGCACCATGCTCGATACTTCTTGTGCTGGCTCTTTTATGATGAAGACTACTGAATTCAGATGGAATTTATTGGATAGAATTAAACGCAACTCTAAAGATTGGGACCTCGACGAAGGTAAGGAGTCACGTATGACACCTAAGTTTGATTGTGTTAAATCTTTTATGGATACCGATATTTTCCATAAGTTTAGCACTAAATATGGACTTGACTCTGAGATAGTAGCTTCTTTTTGTGAGTCCTTTGCTACTTATGTTGATCTCCCTAAGGAGAAGTGGTTTAAATATCATCCCCCCATAGAAGTAAAAGTAGCTACACCTATTAAAGTTGAAGAAAAGACTGTCACTTATAATGATCCTATTGTTCCTACTTCTTATATTGAGAAACCACCTTTCCCTGTTAGAATAAAGGATCATGCTAAAGCTTCAACTTTTGTTTGTAAAAGCAATATTAGAACTTATACACCTCTTGAGCAAGTTAAAGTAGAACCCAATATTGCTATTGTTAAAGATCTCTTGTCTGATAATATTGATGGGCATGTTACTCAGTTCGAAGGTGAAACTGCTAGAATTGCTAAACCTTGTGATAAAGATAAACATAGACCTATGGTAGGCGTGCCTGTTATTTCTGTTAAAATAGGAGATCATTGTTATCATGGCTTATGTGATATGGGTGCTAGTGCCAGTGTTATACCGCATACTTTATACGAAGAAATTAAGAATGAAATTGCACCTGCTGAGTTAGAAGGTATTGATGTCACAATTAAACTTGCCAATAGAGATACTATTTCACCAATTGGAATTGTTAGAGATGTTAAAGTCTTGTGTGGGAAAACTAAATATCCTGCTGATTTTCTTGTTCTTACTTCTCCGCAAGATAGCTTTTGTCCCATTATATTTGGTAGACCCTTCTTAAATACTGTCAATGCTACCATAGATTGCACAAAGAATGTTGTTACTGTTGGCTTGGATGATATGGTTCATGAGTTTAATTTCTCTAACTTTAGTAAACAACATTGTGAGGAAGAATTATCTAGTAAGGATGAAATTATTGGTCTTGCTTCTATTGCCGTACCTCCTAGTGATCCTTTAGAACACTATTTGCTAGACCATGAAAATGATATGTTCATGAATGAAAGAAGGGAAATAGATGAAGTATTCTTTAAACAGGAACCTATTCTGCAACATAATTTGCCTGTTGAAATTTTAGGGGATCCTCCTCCACCCAAAGGTGATCCCGTGTTTGAGCTTAAACCATTGCCTGATAATCTTAAATATGCTTATCTTGATGAAAAGAAGATATATCCTATTATTATTAGTGCTAACCTTTCAGAGCAGGAAGAAGAAAGATTATTGAAAACTCCGAGGAAGCATCGTGCTGCTATTGGATATACTCTTGATGATCTTAAGGGCATTAGTCCCACTCTATGTAAACATAAAATAAATTTGGAAGCAGATGCCAAACCAGTTCGTGATCCTCAACGACGTCTGAATCCTAAAATGAGAGAAGTGGTAAGAAAATAAATACTAAAGCTTCTGGAGGCAGGTATAATCTATCCCGTTGCTGATAGTGAGTGGGTAAGTCCTGTCCATTGTGTCCCTAAGAAGGGAGGTATTACTGTTGTTCCTAATGATAAAGATGAATTGATTCCACAAAGAATTATCACAGGTTATAGGATGGTAATTGATTTCCAAAAATTAAATAAAGATACTAAGAAAGATCATTACCCCTTACCTTTTATTGATCAAATGCTAGAAAGATTATGCAAACATACACACAATTGCTTTCTAGATGGTTATTCTGGTTTGTCTCAAATACCTGTGTCGGCTAGAGATCAATTAAAGACTACTTTTACATGCCCTTTTGGTACTTTTGCTTATAGACGTATGCCTTTTGGTTTATGTAATTCACCTGCTACCTTTCAAAGATGCATGATGGCTATATTCTCTGACTTCTGTGAAAAGATTTGTGAGGTTTTCATGGACGACTTTTCCGTCTATGGTTCCTCTTTTGATGATTGCTTGAGCAATCTTGATCGAGTTTTGCAGAGATGTGAAGAAACTAATCTTGTCTTGAATTGGGAAAAGTGCCACTTTATGGTTAATGAAGGTATTGTCTTGGGGCACAAAGTTTCTGAAAGAGGTATTGAAGTTGATAAAGCCAAGGTTGATGCTATTGAAAAGATGCCATGTCCCAAGGACATCAAAGGTATAAGAAGTTTCCTTGGTCACACTAGATTTTATAGGAGGTTCATTAAGGACTTCTCAAAAGTTTCTCGGCCTCTAACTAATTTATTGCAAAAAGATATACCATTTGTCTTTGATGATGATTGTGTAGAAGCATTTGAAATACTTAAGAACGCATTAGTCACTGCACCTATTGTTCAGCCACCTGATTGGAACCTACCCTTTGAAATTATGTGTGATGCTAGTGATTATGTTGTAGGTGCTGTTCTAGGGCAAAGAGTTCATAAGAAATTAAATGTTATTCATTATGCTAGTAAGACTCTAGACAATGCTCAAAGAAATTATGCTACTACTGAAAAAGAGCTTTTAGCAGTTGTATTTGCTTGTGATAAGTTCAGATCTTATATTGTTGATTCTAAAGTAACTATTCAAACTGATCATGCTGCTATTAAATATCTTATGGAAAAGAAAGATGCTAAACCTAGACTTATTAGATAGGTTCTCTTGCTACAAGAATTTGATTTGCATATTGTTGATAGGAAGGGAGCCGAGAACCCCGTTGCAGACAACTTGTCTAGGTTAGAAAATATTCTTGATGACCCACTACCTATTAATGATAGCTTTCCTGATGAACAATTAAATGTTATAAGTACTTCTCGTAGTACTCCATGGTATGCTGACTATGCTAATTATATTGTTGCTAAGTTTATACCACCTAGCTTCACATACCAACAAAAGAAAAAGTTCTTCTATGATTTAAGACATTACTTTTGGGATGACCCACATCTTTATAAAGAAGGAGTAGATGGTGTTATTAGACGTTGTGTACCTGAGCATGAACAGGAACAGATCCTACGCAAGTGTCATTCCGAGGCTTATGGAGGACACCACGTTGGAGATAGAACTGCACATAAGGTATTGCAATCTAGTTTTTATTGGCCTACTCTCTTCAAGGATGCCCGTAAGTTTGTCTTGTCTTGTGGTGAATGTCAAAGAATTGGTAATATTAGTAGACGTCAAGAAATGCCTATGAATTATTCTCTTGTAATTGAACCATTTGATGTTTGGGGTTTTCATTATATGGGACCTTTTCCTGCCTCTAATGGATACACACATATTTTAGTTGCTGTTGATGACGTTACTAAGTGGGTAGAAGCTATTCCAACTAGTAGTGCTGATCATAACACTTCTATTAAAATGCTTAAGGAAGTTAATTTTGCGAGGTTTGGAGTCCCTAGATATTTAATGACTGATGGTGGTTCACACTTTATTCATGGTGCTTTTCGTAAAATGCTTGCTAAATATGATGTTAATCATAGAATTGCATCTCCTTATCACCCACAGTCCAGTGGTCAAGTAGAGTTGAGCAATAGAGAGCTCAAATTAATTTTGCAAAAGACTGTTAATAGGTCTAGAAAGAATTGGTCCAAGAAACTTGATGATGCATTATGGGCTTATAGAACTGCATATACAAATCCTATGGGTATGTCTCCGTATAAAATGGTTTATGGAAAAGCCTGTCACTTACCTCTCGAACTAGAACATAAGGCATATTGGGATATTAAAGAGCTCAACTATGATTTTAAACTTGCCGGTGAAAAGAGGTTATTTGATATTAGTTCACTTGATGAATGGAGAACCCAAGCTTATGAAAATGCCAAGTTGTTTAAAGAAAAAGTTAAAAGATGGCATGACAAAAGGATACAAAAGCGTGAGTTTAATGTAGGTGATTATGTATTGCTATACAACTCTCGTTTAATATTTTTTGCAGGAAAACTTCTCTCTAAATGGGAAGGCCCCTATGTTATCGAAGAGGTCTATCGTTCCGGTGCCATAAAGATCAACAACTTCGAGGGCACAAATCCGAAGGTGGTAAATGGTCAAAGAATCAAACATTATATCTCAGGTAATCCCATAAATGTTGAAACCAATATTATCGAAACCGTAACCCAGGAGGAATACATAAGGGACACTTTCCGGAATGTTTCAGACTCCGAAAAGGAATAGGTATGTGGTACGGTAAGTAAACCGACTCCAAAACAATTTTTAAGGCAATATTTCTCCGTTTTGGAATATTTAGAAAAATAGAAAAATAAGTAGCAGTCCGGGAAGGACACGAGGGCCCCACGAGGGTGGTGGGCGCGCCCTACCCCTCTGGGCACGCCCCCTACCTCGTGAGCACCTCGTGTGCCTTCCAGACTCCGTTTTCTTGCATGTTATGTATTTTGGTCGGTAACAATTCATTATATAACCTCCCGAAGGTTTTGACTCTCGTATCATGCAAAAATCTGCCGTCTTTGTTGCGAGATGTTTTTCTGACAGATCTAGATTATCATGACGTCCCCAAGTGCTTCCAAGGACAAGTCCTTCGAGAAGGTCATCAACCCTTACCAGGCGGAGGTGCTACGACACCCTCAAACCATTGAGATGCATGATGGGTTGTTGCACATCCGCGATGTTGAGGGACCAAAGGGAACCGGAAGCGTGGAGATGAGGCTCGTAGCAATGGAGCAACAAATTTTCAAGTGCCAGGGGATGGCAGAGCGTGGAATCAACGCTAGCCACACGAAGCTCGCGGAGTTCACTAACAACTACAAGCCGGATGCCAAGAACACCGAGGAGGCCATCTTAAAGCTATATGAGAAGATCGAGCACCTCCAAGCCCAAATCTATGACCTGCAAAACCAAAACTATGAGTATGACTATAGATTCAAAAGAATGAGTTTGGCTGCAGATTCGAGGATTCCGGAGACTCGATCATCCTTCTATGATGGTGAACCTATGCCTTGGAAGATGGATGACAAGCCCGCATCATCAACAACACCCTCACCTTCTTCACCAACCAAGGAGATATAATCACATGGGTATGGGCACTCCCCTTGGCAACTTCCAAGCTTGGGGGAGGTGCCCCGGTATTGTATCACAATCACAACTCCTATCTTTACCGTTTTTCTTAGTTCGATCATATTAGTAGTATCTTGATCTAGTAGAATAAAGTTTATGGCATGATCTAGTTTTGAGTTTTGCTTTATGATATCTCTATGTAATTGAGTCCGTGAGCTATATATAATAAAGATTAGTGTTGAGTCAAGGGCTTGATTATTTTGGCATGATCTTGGGCGAATAAAAGAAAAGAGAAAAGAATAAAAACAAACAAAAATTTCATATTGATCTTATTGAGAGTAATGACTTCACATAGAAAGAGTATGATGATTAAAAGTTGTTGGGAGTTGGCAGACATAGCTTTGGTCATTGTTGCAATTAATAGGAAGTAATAAGGAAAGAGAGTTTTCACATATAGATATATTATCATTGACATCTTTTATGATTGAGAGCACTCATTAAAATATGGCATGCTAAAGAGTTGATGTTGGACAAGGAAGACAATGTAATGAGTTATGTCTTTCTTATATCTGAGATAAAGTATGTTGTCATGGATCCTCTAACTTGTTGAGCTTGCCTTTCCCCCTCATGCTAGCCAAATTCTCAGCACCAAGTAGAAATACTATTTGTGCTTCCAAATACCCTTAAACCAGTTTTGCCATGAGAGTCCACCATATCTACCTATGGATTGAGTAAGATCTTCAAGTAAGTTTTCATCGGTGCAAAGCAATAACAATTGCTCTAAATATGTATGATTGATTGGTGTGGGAGAAATAAGCTTTATACGATCTTGTGATGTGGAAGTAATAAAAGCGACGGACTGCATAATAAAGGTTCATATCACAAGGGGCAATATAAAGTGACGTTCTTTCGCATTGATATTTTATATATCCAACCATAAAAGCGCATGGCAACCTCTGCTTCCCTCTGCGAAGGGCCTATCCTTTATTATTACCTTCTTCCTTCTGCAAGAGTCATGGTGATCTTCACCTTTTATTTTTCATTTTATCCTTTGGCAAGCTCAGCATGTTGGAAAGAACATGATATATATATATATATATCTAATTGGATGTAGGGGAGCATGAACCATTATTGTTGACATTACCCTTGAGGTAAAAGGTTGTGGGGCAAATCCATAAGCCCCTATCTTTCTCTGTGTCCGATTAAAACTCCGTAACCACAAGTATTGCATGAGTGTTAGCAATTATGGAGGACTAAATGATAGTTGAGTATGTGGACTTGCTTTTTAGCTCTGACATAGACTCTTTCCGATGTTATGATAAATTGCAATTGCTTCAATGACTAAGATTATAGTTTGTCGGAGCCCAATAAGGTTTATGATTTATACTTTTGCATTGTGAATGGATCATCACTTGAATATAAGTAATCATATGACAAAATCTATATATGTTGCTGTTATGAGAATAATCATGATGCCTTCATGTCCGTATTTTATTTTTATCGACGCCTCTACCTCTAAACATGAGGACATATTTATTGTTATTGGCTTTTCGCTTGAGGACAAGCGAGGTCTAAGCTTGGGAGAGTTGATACGTCCATTTTGCATCATGCTTTTATATCAATATTTATCGCATTATGGACTGTTATTTCACTTTATGTCATAATACTTATGGCTATTCTCTCTTATTTTACAAGGTTTACATAAGGAGGGAGAATGCCGACAGCTGGAATTCTGGGCTGGAAAAGGAGCAAATATTAGAGACCTATTCTGCGCAACTCCAAAAGTCCTGAAACTCCACGGAACATCTTAAAATAAATAAAGAAAAATCCTCGCCAAAGATGAAGGCCAGGGGGCCCACACCCAGCTCACGAGGGTGTGGGGGGGGGGGGGCGCCCCCCTACCTCGTGGGCCCCCTGGTGGCTCTCCGACACCCATCTTATCCTATAAGAAGTCTTTCGATGAGAAAAAAATAAGGAGGAAATTTTCGGGATGAGACTCCGCCGCCACAAGGCGGAACCTTGGCGGATCCAATATAGAGCTCCAACAGAGCTGTTCTGCCGGGGAAACTTCCCTCCGGGAGGGGGAAATTATCACCATCGTCATCACCAACGCTCCTCTCATCGGGAGAGGGCAATCTCCATCAACATCTTCACCAGCATCATCTCATCTCCAAACCCTAGTTCATCTCTTGTATCCAATTCTTGTCTCAAAGTCTGGGATTGGTGCTAGTAGGTTGCTAGTAGTGTTGATTACTCCTTGTAGTTGATACTAGTTGGTTTAATTGGTGAAAGATCATATGTTCAGATCCTATATGCATATTATTACCCCTCTAATTATGAACATGAATATGCTTTGTGAGTAATTACGTTCGTTCCTGAAGACAAGGGAGAAGTCTTGCTATGAGTAGTCATGTAAATTTGGTATTCGTTTGATATTTTGATAAGATGTATGTTGTCTAGCCTCTAGTGGTGTTATGTGAACGTCGACTACATAACACTTCACCATTATTTGGGCCTAGAGGAAGGCATTGGGAAGTAATAAGTAGATGATGGGTTGCTAGAGTGACAGAAGCTTAAACCCTAGTTTATGCGTTGCTTCGTAAGGGGCTGATTTGGATCCACATGTTTCATGCTATGGTTAGGTTTACCTTAATACTTTTGTTGTAGTTGCGGATGCTTGCAATAGAGGTTAATCATAAGTGGGATGTTTGTTCAAGTAAGAACAACACCCAAGCACCGGTCCACCCACATATCAAATTATCAAAGTATCGAACGCGAATCATATGAACATGATGAAAACTAGCTTGACGATATTCCCATGTGTCCTCGGGAGCGCTTTTCCTAATATAAGAGTTTGTTCCGGCTTGTACTTTGCTACAAAAGGATTGGGCCACCTTGGTGCACTTTATTTACTTTTGTTACTTGTTGCTCGTTACAATTTATCCTATCACAAAACTATCTGTTACCACTTATTTCAGTACTTGCAGAGAATACCTTGCTGAAAACCGCTTATCATTTCCTTCGGCTCCTCGTTGGGTTCGACACTCTTACTTATCGAAAGGACTATGATAGATCCCCTATACTTGTGGGTCATCAAAAAGCAATAAAAATTGCTCTCTAAATATGTATGACTTATTAGCGTGGGAGAAAATAAGCTTTATACGATCTTGTGATGTGGAAGAAATAAAAGCGACGGACTGCATAATAAAGGTCCATATCACAAGTGGCAATATAAAGTGACGTTCTTTCGCATTAAGATTTTGTGCATCCAACTATAAAAGCGCATGACAACCTCTGCTTCCCTCTACGAAGGGCCTATCTTTTACTTTTATCTTCTACCTTATATAAGAGTCATGGTGATCTTCACCTTTCCTTTTACATTTTATCCTTTGGTAAGCACAATATGTTGAAAAGATCCCGGTATATATGGCTAATTGGATGTGAGTTTTTATGAACTATTATTGTTGACATTACACTTGAGGTAAAACGTTGGGAGGCAAAACTATAAGCCCCTATCTTTCTCTGTGTCCGATTAAAACTCCATACCCATAAGTATTGCGTTAGTGTTAGCAATTGTGAAAGACTATATGATAGTTGAGTATGTGGACTTGCTGAAAAGCTCTTATATTGACTCTTTCCTATGTTATGATAAATTGCAATTGCTTCAACGACTGAGATTATAGTTTGTTAGTTTTCAATGAAGTTATGATTCATACTTGAATTGTGATTGAATTGTTACTTTAGCATAACAGATCATATGCCAATAATTATATAAGCTACTATTCTAAGAATGATCATGATGCCCTCATGTCCATATTTTATTTTTGTCGACACCTCTGTCTCTAAACATGTGGACATATTTTTTCGATTTCAGCTTTCACTTGAGGACAAGCGAGGTCTAAGCTTGGGGGAGTTGATACGTCCATTTTGCATCATGCTTTTATATCGATATTTATTGCATTATGGGATGTTATTACACGTTATGTCACAATACTTATGCCTATTCTCTCTTATTTTAAAAGGTTTACATAAAGAGGGAGAATGCCGAGAGCTGGGATTCTGGGCTGGAAAAGGAGCAAATATTAGAGACCTATTCTGCACTGCTCCAAAAGTCCTGAAACTTCACGGAAGCTATTTTCAGAATATATAAAAAATACTGAGCGCAAGAAGTTCCAGAGGGGGCCCACACCCTAGCCACGAGGGTGGGGGGCGCGCCCCCTGCCTCGTGGGCCCCCTGGTGGCCCTCCGATGCCCATCTTCTGCTATATGGAGTCTTTCGTTGAGGAAAAAGAATCATAAGCAAGCTTTTGGGATGAGACTCCGCCGCCACGAGGCGGAACCAATCTAGGGCTCTGGTAGAGCTGTTCTGCCGGGGACACTTCCCTCCGAGAGGGGGAAATCATCACCATCGTCATCACCAACGATCCTCTCATCGGGAGGGGGTCAATCTCCATCAACATCTTCACCAGCACCATCTCATCTCAAACCCTAGTTCATCTCTTGTATCCAATCTTTGAATCCGAACCTCAGATTGGTACCGGTGGGTTGCTAGTAGTGTTGATTACTCCTTGTAGTTGATGCTAGTTGGTTTACTTGGTGGAAGATCATATGTTCAGATCCATTATGCATATTAATACCCCTCTGATTATGAACATGAATATGCTTTGTGAGTAGTTATGTTTGTTCATGAGGACATGGGAGAAGTCTTGCTATTTGTAGTCATGTGAATTTGGTATTCGTTCAATATTTTGATGAGATGTATGTTGTCATCCCTCTAGTGGTGTCATGTGAACATCGACTATATGACACTTCACCATTGTTTGGGCCTAGACGGAGGCATTGGGAAGTAATAAGTAGATGATGGGTTGCTAGAGTGATAGAAGCTTAAACCCTAGTTTATGCGTTGCTTCGTAAGGGGCTGATTTGGATCCATATGCTTCATGCTATGGTTAGGTTTAACTTAATACTTCTGATGTAGTTGCGGATGCTTGCAATAGGGGTCAATCATAAGTGGGATGCTTGTCCAAGTAAGGACAGTACCCAAGCATCGGTCCACCCACATATCAAATTATCAAAGTACCGATCATGAATCATATGAATGTGATGAAAATTAGCTTGACTATAATTCCCATGTGTCCTCGGGAACGCTTTTGTTCATATAAGAGTTTGTCCAGGCTTGTCCTTTGCTACAAAAAGGATTGGGCCTTCTTGCTGCACCTTATTTACTTTTATTACTTGCTACTCGTTACAAATTACCTTATCACAAAACTATCTGTTACCGATAATTTCAGTGCTTGCAGAGAATACCTTACTGAAAACTGCTTATCAATTCCTTCTGCTACTCCGTGGGCTTCTTTTGGTCCAAAAACAACCGTCATAAAGTTTCAGGTCATTTGGACTCCGTCTGATATTTCTTTTCTGTAAAACTCAAAAACAAGGAAAAAACAAAAACTGGCATTGGGCTCTTGGTTAATAGGTTAGTCCCAAAAATCATATAAAATAGCATATAAATGCATATAAAACATCCAAGATAGATCATATAATAGCATGGAACAATAAAAAATTATAGATACATTGGAGACGTATCAATACTATAGATGCATGCTGGATAGCGGATGATTGGTGGAGTAATAGTAGTAGACGCAGGCAGGAATTGGTCTACTTGTCACGTACGTGATGCCTATATACATGATCATTGCCATGAATACGTCATAACTATGTGCTTTTCTATCAATTGCCCAACATTAATGTCTTTACCCACTATATGCTATGTGTTCGAGAGAGAAGCCTCTAGCGAAAACTATGGCCCCCATGTCTACTTTTATCATATTATAAAAACAAAAAAACACCTTGCTGCAATTTTATACTTTCTATTTTACTTTACTTTTTATCTATCTATCACTATCAGAATTAATCCTTGCATATGATGAGTTCAAGGGGGATTGACAACCCTCTTGCCCGCGTTGGGTGCAAGTTTTTGCTTTTATGTGTGTAGGTGTTGTAGAAGGGAATTTGCGTGGTTCTCCTATTGGTTTGGTAACCTTGGTTCTCACTGGGAGAAATACTTATCTCTTCTGTACTGCTTCACCCATCTTCTTCGAGGAAATTCCGATGCAGTTTACAAGTAGAAATGCTCGTCGTCGGAATATACAAGTCAAGTTCTATAGTGTAGGTTCCGCACTAGTGTGAAACATGAAGCTCAAGAAACTTTCTACTTGACAATGCATGAAGTGGTTATACTTTGAAGCATAAGTGTATACTAAAAAAGATAATGGTGTTGCTCCTTCTCTCTTCCTCACCTTTTTCTTTTCTCTCTTTCTTTCTTTTTTCCTTCTTTTGTTTTTTATGGCACATGTGTGGCGCATCTTTATATTGCCTCTTTCTTTTTTTAGGGGTGGGGGTAGGAGAAACAACTTACAATGATGTCTCAGTTCAACTGAATGTAATCATAACCCAAAACTGAAAAATTGAGAGAAACACTATATGATGAATGCCTCTGGCGGTGTACCAGTATGTGCAATGATCCTGCATAACATAGACATCAAAAAACGGACAAGCCGTAATATCGAGCTAGCTATACTATGATCATGCAAGGCAAATGAAAACATGTCTCTAATCATGTAATGTAAAATGATGGTAGTGCATGGCGATATGCTCGGAATGGCTATGAAAATGCCATGTAGGTGTTGGAAATATGCCCTAGAGGCAATAATAAAGATGTTATTGTCATATTTCCTTGTTCATGATAAATTGTTATTATCCATGCTAGAATTGTATTCACCGAAAACTTAAATGCATGTGTGAATAGATAAAGTACATCAGTAGACACTATTTCCCCAGTGAGCCTCTACTAGACTAGCTCGTTTATTAAAGATGGTTAAGGTGTCCTAACCATAGACACGATTCGTCATTTAATAACGGGATCACATCATTAGGAGAATGATGTGTTGGACGGACCCAATCATAAGCTTAGCATCTGATTGTATCACTTAGTTTAATTGCTACAACTTTCTTCATCTCAACTATATGTTCCTTAGACCATGAGATCGTGCCACTCCCTAATAGCGGAAGAATAATTTGTGGGTAATCAAACTTCACTTTGTAACTGGGTGATCATAAAGGTGCTCTACAGGTATCTTAGAAAGTGTCTGTTGGGTTGCATGGATCGAGACTCGAATTTGTCACTCTATGTGACAGAGAGATATCTCTGGGCCCTCTTGGTAATACAACATCATGAATAGCTTGCAAGCATGTGACTAATGAGTTTAGTAATGAGGATATTGTATTGCAGAATTAGTAAAGAGACTTGCCAGTAACGGGATTGAACTAGGTATGGAGATAAGGATGATCGAATCTTGGGCAAGTAATATACCACAGGACAAAGGGAATTGTATACGAGATTAACTGAATCCTCGGCATATTGGTTCAATCCGATAAAGATCTTCATTAAATATGTGAGAGTTAATGTGGGCATCTAGGTCCCGCTATTTATTATTGATCTGAGAGGTGTCTCCACTACAAAAAAAGAAACATACATGACATTTAGGGACGAACGAATTTTTTTCTGTCATACATATGACACTTCTATGACAATAATTGTGAAAAAACCGGGTATCATCATAGATGTGGTGGGCTCCTACTTCTATGACAAAAAATCATGACAGAAAATGGGCTTTTCGTCCTGGCGGGCCGGAGACGCAACTGCATGACATTCTTTGGGCCGTCCATGATAGAAAAAACCGTGGTAGAAGCGAGGGCGAGGAAAATTTCGGGGAGTTCTCGGTTACGGTGGGAGGTCGGGGGCCGAGCGATGCGCGTTTCTCTCGTACACGTACGCGCATGTGTGCGAGGCGTTGGCTCTAACTTAACCAGAGCGAGGCGTAGGGCTCTAACTGAACCCAAGCGAATGCACTGCAGGCTACGCGTTACTGAACCCGAGCGATCGATCGATGGCTGTTAACTAAACCCGATCGAGCGATTCCTTCGCTACTGCTGCTAACTGAAGCCGATCGATTGGATTAACAGTGAGCATTGGGGGGGGGGGTTGGATGAACAGTGAGCGGTGGCGTTGCCTCTGGATGAACAGGACCCCGTGGTGTGGAGGGCTGGATGAACAGTAGACGGTGGAGGGGTGCCCGTGGAGGGGTGGTTGAACAAGACCCCGTGGTGTGGAGGGCTGGATGAACAGTAGACGGTGGAGGGGTGGTTGAACAATAGCCGGTGGAGTAGCGCGGTGGAGGCTGGATGAACAGGAGCCCGTGGAGGCTGGAGGAGGTCGACGGTGGTGATGAACAATATCCCGTGGAGTCCCGTTTTGCGGTATGCCACACCCCTCCCGATGAACAGGACCCCCGTTTTGACCGTAGGAGGTCCGTTTCGTCCGTTTTGCGGTACGCCACACCCCTCCCGATCAATAGGACCCCCGTTTCGACCGTAGGAGGTCTGTTTCCTCCATTTTGCGGTACGCCACACTCCTCCCGATCAACAGGACCCCCGTTTCGACCGTAGGAGGTCCGTTTCCTCCGTTCTGCGGTACGCCAGGCCTTGTTTCCATCACCTGTTCCGTCCAAGCCCTCCCGATGAACACGACCACGCATTCCGCTCCGACCCAGCCGGTTGGCTCCCACGCGTTCTGTTGCCTCCCGATGAACACGACGCATTCCGTTGCCTCTCGGTGAACACGACGCATTTCGTTGCCTCCCCATGAACACGACGACGACGCTGTTTCTCCGTTCCGACCCAGCCATGTACACGAGCCCTAGACGTACGTATGCGCGAGTAGGCGTTCGAGACCCTGCCCGTATGTACACATATGTGGCCGTATTTTCTTTCTTGCATCCTGGCCGCTGTACGTATGTGTACATGCTACGTGCGTGCCTCTACTACGACACGTGCCCGCCTCTACTACGACACGTGCGCGCCTCTACATCGACCAGTATGTACGTACACGTTCGCGACCAGAATGACAACGCTACGTACGCTTCGACCAGGTGGGTCCCGACTGTCAGACACTTCCTTGCCTGCGAAGATGTAGCCGGTGGGTCCTAGTAGTCAAGGGGGGGCGAATCATTTTGTTTTTTTTGCCCGGACGCACTTCCTTGCGTGCGAAGGTGTAGCTGCTGGGTCCCAGCAGTCAGGGAGGCGAATCATTTTTTTGCCCGGACGCACTTCCTTGCGTGTGAAGGTGTAGCTGGTGGGTCCCAGCAATCGGGGGCGAATCGTTTTTTTTTCGGACGCACTTCCTTGCGTGCGAAGATGTAGCTGGTGGGTCCCAGCAGTCAGGGGGGCGAATCGTTTTTTCGCGGACGTACTTCCTTGCATGCGAAGATGTAGCTCATGGGTCCCATCAGTCAGGGGGCGAATCATTTTTTTTGTGAAATACGATGGCCCGTCCGGTGGGTCCCCGCTGTCAGGTGGAGGAATAATTATTTTGTGCGTAATAAGGAGGCACTTCCTTGCGGCTGCCGTGGACCCATCTGTCAGCCTCTCCACATACAGTCCATGTCCGATGGAAGTCGTTCCTTGACCATGCTGACCACGCAGCGCCGAGAGCACTAGGGCGGTGGACGACGGCGAGACCTAGGAAGGGGACGACGCGGAGCCGGGGAAGACGCGGCAGTATATGCACACGCGGAGAGGAGTACGAGGGTTCACCGGTTTGGCTGCGTTGCCGTCGCCGCATAATAATAGGGGGTGTGGGTGAGTGGAGGGATGGCCTGGCCAGCGGTGGGAGTAGTAGGGGCGGTGAGGCCTCCGCGGCAGCACAACAGGCCACAGGAGGCAGGAGCAGGCGGCACGACCAGCGCTGCTTTGGGTGGCTGGAGCAAGAAGACCAGAGGTTGAAGAAGCACGACGGCTGTTGGATGGACATCGTACGGTCACTGTAACTAGAATCGTTTATATTGACTAAGTTGACAAAGCCCTTGGTACGTCAACTTAGTAGGCCCACAGGTCAGCTTCCAAAACGGTGCGCCCCAGATGTCAGGGGGAGGAATCATTTTTTGGGCGGGTGAAGCTAGAATATCCGAGATTGAAGAAGAAGCACGACATCCGTTGGATGGACATCCAACGACCACTGCTGCTAGAACCGTGTGTTGACTATAAGTTGACAAAGCCTTGCATACGCGTCAACTCTGTTTTTAGGGGACGCGTCAACTTAGTAAGGCCAGAACTGTGTGGCAGAGAACTTATAGCCCATTTGAGATTTGTAAGAATATGTAGCCCATTTTTGAATTCTAATGGAATTTACTACATCCCATTTATAGTTTGTTAAAAGTACATCCCATTTCAACCAATCGTTCAAAACAGAATTCAATAAAATTTCCCACATTTTGATGGGATCCGAAATATTTGTATCCCAAAATTTCTAGTCAGATTAAATACAATTTCAATATAAATTTATATTACATAAAAATCCAACGAAACATTGCGCTCACAACAATTAACGAAATTAAAATTTTCAATATCCAAAAATAATATTTTATAAAGTAATCATGTGTTTGGTGCATTTTTTATAGTTACTGCCTAGTTTTTATAATTACATCCCATTTATTATTTCTTAAAGCCCATTTTCTTGTTAAGCCTAATGCATCCCTCCTAGGAAATATTTGCAGCCCAGCGGGGCAGAGAATAATAACTTGACCTTGCCTGGGTATTCCTAAAAAAAGTATAGCTGGGCTAGCCATTTTCAGCTTGAAAAAAATTAATATCTGGGCTGGATATCTGGCCTGGGCTAGACGGGCCAGAGCCCGCCCAGTTAATACCTGCAGCGATGTTTTCATTGTTGTTCAGAGGAGAAAAATTAATATCTAGGCTAAACATCGAAAATCTCTGCAGTGCTCACACCTCAAAAACACAAATACTGCTCGAGCTGCTTGGTCCCAGCTATCGGCCGCTTCTTGTGCAATTCTCTCGTTTATTGACTACTCCCTCCTTTCCGGTTTATAAGGCTCAATTCAAAAATCTCACCAACCAAGGTAGATGATGAGTGGTGGAATATTTTTTGTAGTTTGCAAAAGCACCCAATTAATGCTCTTGTTTTCCTCAAAAAATCATGTTTACGAATGCATTAATTGCAATGCATGCATGCATAAAGTGCATGCATTGGTGAGTTTTCTCTTAATACTTGCATGCAATGATTTAATGCACCTTGAAGTCTGAACATGTGATGGGGAACAACCAAATTGAGCCTTATAAAATGGAAAACCTAAAATTTTGAGATAAGCCCTATAAACTGGAAAGGAGGGAGTACTACATAGGTTGACAATGGTGTGGGACCGTGATGTCAGGAAACCAGGAGGAAGCAAAATAAATTATATATATATAAGGAGGCACTTGCGTATGTGAGGCTATGGACCTGGTGGGTCCCCATTGTCATCCTCTCCAAGTAAAGTCATCTCCTCGCCCCCGCGCGCTTTCCGCCCGAAACAGTCAGCGCCGCCCACCCCGCTTCCCGGTGCAAGCCATTGCTCCGCCTTCAAACGACACAAGTGTCGTCTGTCCATCCATCTGCCACCCACATTAATGATATGCGGTTGCCGAGGCGGCTACTCCGACGCCACACGTTCATCCCTTCGCCCGCCCACCATTGCTATATAAACTGCTGTGCCGGCCATAGCTGCAGTCATCCGCATCCGTTCCCTTTGTCCTTTCCACACCACTACTGCCCACCATGGCTTCCTCGCGCTCCAGTGCTCTTCGGGACGGGCGGATGACAGACCACAAGGAGATGGCAGCCATTGCTGCCGACCGGCTGGCCGGCAGGCAGCCGAAGGTCGACGACGTCCCAATGGAGAACATGGTAGTCGACGATCCGGCGCCAACCCCCTCCTCCGTGCCATCCTTGCCGGTGCATTGCACCATGACCATCGGCGAGGCTTGTGCCCAATATATGGACAGGGTAAGGCAGATGCGTGAGGAGCAGTTCCGGGAGGCGCATGCCGACGCCGCCTACAACCACCATCTCCTCCAGGAGCACCTGCAGGCGGAGGTGCAGATCACCGCGGAGCGGGCGGAGCAGGAGGCGCTACTCGACTTGTACCGCTTTGCCCACAAGGGCCGCCTCAAGCACTAGCGGTACCGCATGCGGGTGGCGGAGGCTGCGGCCGCCTACAAAGAGGCTAGCAAAGAGGGCGATGAAGCGGGCGAGGTGCTATTTGGCGAGATCGAGGACAAGGCAGAGGACAATGCCGGCTCCGACGAGGCCCTGTGGTGCCAACAACGAGGCAGAGGACACCGCCGGCTCCGCCGAGGCCCCGGCCCACCAACAACAAGGCAGAGGACATCACCGGCTCAGCCGAGGCCCCACCCTATCGGCAACGTGGGGGAGGATTTCCACCGCTCCGCTGAGGCGCCTCCCGCCGGCAACGAGACATAGGACATCGCCGGCTCCGCCGAGGCCCCGCCCCGTTGCCAATGAGGCCGCGCCACACAGAAAACGAGGAAGAGTAGAACACAGTAGGTCGCCTCCGCTCGGGTCCAAGTAAGGCCACCGCTGCTACCCTCCAGTTGAAGCCATGCTAGGCGGGTTGACCATTGACGGCCGGTTAGCTTCTTGGCGGCGACGTGGAGTCGGAGAGCTATGCTGGAGAAGAATGCTGCTTCTACTTAACTGCTGGTGCAGTTGGCTGACTGACACGTGGGCCCAACATGCCACATGTCAGCTACGCAACTGCACCTGCAGTTAAGTCACTGAAGCTTCTGTTCAGCTTAGCGGGACACATGTGGGTAGCTTCGGTTAATTAATTATACCTCCAGCGCACCCCTTTTTAGTTGAAGAATGTATGAGATGTAATGAAATCCGGCATGTTTATATGAAATCCGACCGTGTATGAATGAATATATTTCGATTAGTTCGAATTCCTGTATCACTGGCATTGGATGAACATGCAAAACAATACGTACTAGCATTATTCCTAGGGTGATCACCTCGTTTGCAACAGTTTAACATGTACTCCCTCCGGTTCTTTCTAGTCTGCATACAAGTTTTGTCTGCAGTCGAAGTATCTCTACTTTGACCAATCTTATACAAAAAAGTATGCACTTTCACAATGTGCGAAGTAAAAAGGAACAGAAGGAGTACAAAGAGTTTGAGCAGGTTTTTAGCGTTTCTGTACATTGCAATCAAACACACAGACCTGGCAATTCATAGAGAACATTCAAAACAATCAATGATTATGCATCTCAGCGACTCACATGTTAGAGGCAATATTTACTTCACAACTAAAGAATAAAGAAAAAATTGATCGGCGCTGCTGACAGCAAAGGGCGTCCCATTCGAAAATATCAAACGCATGTCTTGCTAAAATCAATGAGCAAAATTTGACAAGGTTATCCCATTCCAAAATATCAAATGCCTACGATTGTGGAATGGGCAGGGTTTGCCATCAGTTCGGACATTGACATGGCACCTCATGCTAAATAAACCAGCTATTCTTTTTATGCAGTTCCACCAAAATCAACCAAATTCGTGCGTAGCTTGTATGATTTCGCCCTTAAATGTTGCAACGCCTTGAACTTATCGGCACCTCCTTTCTTGTGGTGGAAATGAATGATTCGATGTATTCATGAACATTTTGTGCAGTTCCCATTGAAATCAAGCTGAGCACCCCTGTTTGCACAAATACAAAAAATTAATTAGTATAAAGCAAATTGTACAATGAATTGACAGTTTCAATAGGCACATACATGGTCCATGTAGAGCACACTTTTAGAAAAATGGAACTCACCAGAAAGAATCCTAAAACAACATTGTACTCACGCATCACAGCAAAAAAATGGAGATTTGTCAGTCCTTCTGAGCTGAAGTTAGTTTGGTCTTGTGGGGAGTAATGTAACCATCCTTCAACTGCTCCTTCTGATAAGAAGATAGACAGGGCTTCTTCATCCTGGCATAATCGGAACTAGTCACTTCACGTACTCCATATTCTTCTTCAGAGGAAGATGATCCCGTTGTGCAAAGACAAGAGGACTACTAAATGCTAGCATCCCTGTTTGCTCGAAAAAAGGAAAGGAAATATTTAAAACAACACAGATGAAGCACTTCTCAAGGACAATACCACTTTTTCATGACAGTATCTAAATAGTAGCACAACACCAATAGAGATGACAAAGCTCAATCATATGGATGAAATCAGTGCACGAGTACCAACCTTTGTCAAGAGGCTTATTGTGTAGAGCATACAGATGAAGCACTTCTCCGGAACCATCTGTTGCTATCTATGGTGGTGGCCATGCTTACTATATACTCCTCGATTAGTTTAATGTTTCCAACATCTTCTTGTGCAGTTCCACTAAAATATATGGTATCTTCAAGGAAGATCCCTGTTTGCACAAGTAGAGATAATTACATATTACATTAAGAGTGGCATCAAATCAGTGGCAAAACAATTGCTCATTCCAGCCATAGCAATAAATTAAGATGCAAAACTATATCATTACTTGTGTCATCACAGTTCCAGTGCTTCATTACAGCACCGGGAGTTGATTTTTGTTTTTCTTCCGCTTGTTCTTCCCCTTCATCACTTGGTTCAATAACAGACAAGCTTCGCCTTCAATGTAAGATTTGGCATGTCAATTAGGGAGAACAAGTATAGTACTAAACTTAATTTTCGGATGAAAGTGGCAAAATAAAGGCTAGCAGTTGTGAAATATCCTTATCTTACCTCAATGAGATATTACGATGCACATACAGATTGGAAGTCTTGTCTCCATTTGTGCAGTTCACTAAAATCAAGCAACATTATCGTACAAGTAGCACAACATATGAAAGCACACTGCAGAATCATGTGAAAGAAGGCTAGTACTGACCTCTCATGATGCGGAATTCAAACAACTCACAAGAAGAAGATATGAACCAAATTCGCCTTAATGGATAGGAAGTAAGATCTCCTCTTGTGCAGTTCCACTAATATCAAGCAACCAAGCAACATTGTCGGTGTGACATTTTGGTTGAACTGCACAAAACACTCTTAAAACAAAAGTGTTTTATGCAGTGCAACAAAAGGTCACAATGGCAACGAGGTGAAGTAGATAACCCTGTTTACACAGAGGTGCAAAGGAATCAATTAGTGGTCAATAACGATGGATGACACATAAGCCAACAAAAAGAAGCATCTACCTTATCTAAATGGGAAAGAAAACAAGACAGTAGCATTTCTCAAACGGTGGCATTGATTAATATTAACATAGAGATTATATTAACAATAAAATTCGTTAAACATGTAATTTGCTTTTAACTGTGGCATTGCATCAATTTTCCAGCGGCATTATTAGAGGGTGTTTGTTTACAGGGACATTTTGGTTTAGGGACTAAAAAAACTCCCTGTCAGTCCCATCTAAACCAAACAGGAGGGACTTTTAGGGACTAAAAGCGAGCATTTGGGACTAAAGAAAGAAGACCCTG
Source organism: Triticum dicoccoides (assembly GCF_002162155.2). Lineage (NCBI taxonomy): Eukaryota > Viridiplantae > Streptophyta > Magnoliopsida > Poales > Poaceae > Triticum > Triticum dicoccoides. The sequence goes on from NC_041380.1 coordinate 97,649,940, forward strand.
AGGGAGTCTTTTTGGGACTTTTTCCAACAGTTGCCCCTGCCACGCATCGCGCCTTGTCTTGATTAGTTCATTACTTGGGGTAACATGGTCTTTTAGCATGTCATTTAATAACCTCTAGTCCATGTTTAGTCCCTGGAACCAAGAAGGTAGGGACAAGGGAGTTTTTAACCAAACAAGGCCTTAGATTAACAACAACTAATGAGTTGCACGGGACAGTGGATGCACCAGCACCATGTGCATCTACCGATGTACTGTGGTCATGCACAGTCTGTTGCAACAAAGAACAAACAACCAAGGAGCATATTTGTGTTGGTCCCAGTTTTGTTATCTTTAGACACCTTTCCCTATGTGAGTGCATCAAATCTAGTCCTGCTCAAACTCTACAGCCTTGTCCCTTCCTTTCCTCTTTGAACCACGTCCTAGATTTATGCGATACAACTTTCCCCACTACTTTCCCCCATTCCTTTCCTCTTTGAACCACGTCCTAGATTCATGCTATACAACTTTCCCCCTTCATTTCCTCTTTGAACCACGTCCTAGATTCATGTTATATACAACTTTTCCCACTACTTTCCCCCACTCCTTTCCTCTTTGAACCACGTCCTAGATTCATGGTATACATGCAGCTAGAGCAATGCATGTGGAGTAAGTAAATTATACCTTAAGGTTCTTGGGGCATGGTTCGGTGGGCGACAGGACGATGACGAAGAAGAAGGGGTCGGAGGCCCTCCCGTGCCGCCGCTGGGTGGAAAGTGAACAGCTGCGCCGGTAGCCCCTCGCCGACGGCGACAGCGTTAAGCCTCCTTCCCTTCCCAGTGGACGGATCTTGTCGGCTCTTTTAGCAGCAGTGAGGGGAGAGAGAGGCCAACGAAGTCTTGTTTAGATCTGGAGAGGGTGAGAGAGTGTGAAGAGAACAACTACAAGCGCTGAGGCTCCAGCGGGAGAGGGTGAGAGAGTGTGAAGAGATCAACTACAAGCACTGAGGCTCCAGCGTGTATATATATACTGGAGAGAGAGTGTGAAGCGTGCAAACCCTAGAAAACATTTTGACCAGTCAAAGAATCCTCCTGGCACAAATTATGCTCAAGTGTAGTTATGGAGCCCGAGACCTCAAGTTTGATGAGCGATCACGCTAACCAGCTATACAACCCTCCCGTTATGTTCAACGAGAGGGAAATAACCTTTTATACATTCCTGCATTCGTGTGACACGCATGCCGTGTTTTTTTTTGTGTGTGTGGGAGTCATTGGGATCTCAATCATAATCGTGTCATGTGGCTTTGGTGGTAAGACTATCCACAGTGGTGCAGAAATAATGCAGCCTTAGTCACCTTACCTCTCTCCATGTTGTATGTTGGGTCCCACCAGTCAGAGGGTGAAACAAAAATTAATAAGAAAAATTAAAAGCGCGAGCGGTGTTTCTTACCTCACAGATCTCGCTACTGCTCGGGAACACAGTCCAATTGATCCCTCTGTTCGCTCATGTACTATTTTAAGTGAATCCTTATTATAACATGCACACAAATTTTGGGCACTTGTATTCGACTTAAGTCAGTGTGCCACCATATCTCGTATACTTACTACTCCCTCCGTCTAGGTGTAATAAGTCACGTTAGAAGGTGCAACGGGACCAAGGTGTGTGTGTGTGTGTGTGTTTAACATCATGTGTGTGTTACAGAGAGCGACAGATCGACCTACTCCTACAGAGAGATGTTGTGTACTGCATGATTTTAGCTGCGAGAGTCGGTGCATCCTCTCGTTTTCGGGCGTGTCTGGTAGGGACATGCGGACAGCTGCCACGCCCGCTCCTGACCATCCTGGCCCACCCAAAGCCCCTCCATCGCCCGTGCGCTTCCCGCCCGAAATGGTCAGCGCCGCTCCAAAGAATCGGTGCCGCATTCATGCCCGTGCAGAGCGGACGTGACCTCTCACTGGCGCAAGAGTGATGGTTGCTTCGTCCGTCCAACTTACTGCTGGGACTATGTGATTTGACGGCTCATTGGTCTTTATTACTAAGGTGGTAGGACTGCTGGATGTCCCACGCTTTCGGCGAAAGGAGGTACTACTACTAGATTACAATTTTCTCCATTCTTACAGTAGAGGCGTGCAAGAGTAGTGAAAACATGCAGGCTCAATGATTACATGGCCCACCTCACACTATCACTGTGCGACACCTAACTCTTTACATAGTACTCCCTCCATTCCTAAATATTACTAGATGAGTCCCCACGCGTTGCCGTGGAATAGCGGTATATCTCTCTGCGCAAAATTTTCGATTTCATAGAACTAAAAAAAACTCTATAACCGCATGACAAATGTGGTAGCCAAACTAAATAAACTCCCATCATCATTTAGATCATCCCACGTAAGGAAAAAAGATCAGCCAACTCCTACTGCATAATGGGATTATATTTTTCTTTTTGACATGTTAATGGGACTTAAAAGCTCACTTACATGCATGCTACCGGTGCATGCTTGCATGCAGACATGTAGATGTGATTTAAAACCCACTCACATGCATGTGCCACGGTATTTCTGCATGCTTGCATGCGGCTTAGTGCGGAGCCTCTCAACGTCTAGATCAGACGGCTATTATGGACTGATTTACTTCATCTAACGGCTACATCAATTTTGATGATGTGGCTCAAGGAGAGGATAGAGAATTCCTAGTAGTGGGGGCTAGGTATTACTAGTAGATAAGTCTTTGTCGAGATTCCACTACATACGGAACAAAATAAATGACTCTACACTTAAAATGCATCTATATACATCCACATGTTGTTCATGGTGAAATCTCTACAAAGACTTATATTTAGGAACGGGGGAGGCGGCGTACTAAGCAAGCTTCTCCTCGTTCTGCGAGTTGACGGGACACATCAAAAGTACTCCAATGTATAGAGCCTTGCCTCTAAGGTAGGCCCTACATGGTTTGCCTCTTTTTTAACATAACATGTCAAGTCGCAATTTGTTTGTTCTCCCGTGGTAGACGATCCTCCCTCCACCAAGTGGACAACCAGTACACGTGCCAAATTACCACGTGGGCTGCCTTTTTCGTACAGAAATGAGCTCCACCGTGTACCCGCGCGAGTGTGGTTGGGAAAGAGACGGGAGTACGTGCGCCGTGCATGCACCTCTTCTCTTCATGCATGTCCCCCACCTACATGGGTGTGTGTGAGAGATACAAATTGCATTCGTGAGTGTTTTTTGTTTTCGGGTGGGGGTGGGGTGGGGGGTTGATTTCGTGAATTATTTGTGGGAATATGTGTCGGTAACATCTCAAACAAAATTTTGCATGCAACGTGTGTGAAATGGAGGCATATCCATATCATACATAGAGGGTCGGGCAATCCACGAGAAGAGAGGGAGGGGTCATAGCTATCGATAGAGTCGAAGAGAGGATCAAGTGGGTGGGTGCGAGATCGATGAAGAGAGCCATCGAAATTGTGTGTGTGTGCAAGTCAAAGATATAGGGCGACTGGCCTACCGGAATGTTAGAGGGCACATGTCAAGTTTGTGTGTGGCAGGGAGACATGACTAGAGCGCTCGATGTATGGGTGTGCGTGTGGGGGGGGGGAGGGGGAGGGGTAGGCAGAGGCCTAACTATAGAGGTAGAACGACTCGTATATGTGTTGAGAAGGAGAGACCCAGCTATGTCTTGAGGGAGATCGGTCGACATCCATACATAACTGAAGGATGGGAAATATGATGGGACAGAGAGAGAGAGGGAGGGAGAGGGAGGGAGAGGGGTAGAGTGCTGGATGGGTGATGGAGTTGCTTCTCGAAGATGGTGGGAGAGGCCTACTAGACAAACTAAGGGTGGAACTGCAATGTTATCAATAAGAGTGGGGATGTGTTTTTGTGTGTGCCTGTGCGTGATAGATCTGTCGGGACGCATCCATGGATGATGAAGGGGAACCATGTGTTTGGTAAGCAAACCTAACTAGATCAGTAGATCAATTGTTGTTTGTCGGAGGAAGGGAGAGACACAACTAATGAGGTAGATCGATTGACGTGTGGGTAAAAACGAGTTATAAGGACCTAGCTAGCTATATGTATAGCGAGAGATCGGTCGGTGTACGTCCATTTGTTAGAGGCAAATAAGGCCCAACGAGACGGATAGATAGAGAGAATGGAGCTAGGAGGTGGTGCGAGAGGCCCAACTACTAGCTAGATAGGGGGAGGAGTGTGCGGTTGTGAGATCGATGAAAAGAGGGGCGAGAGTTTACACGTGTGTCTGACCGTATGAGATACACGAGGCAAGGACACATAAAGGAGGAGATTGAAGGTGTGTGTATGTTGTAGGCAAGCATCGCTGGAGAGGTTTATCGATCGGTGTGTGTCAGAAAGGAGTTGTGGAGACTCTGGGAGAACGGCCTAAAGAAAAAAAATGAATGTGCCCGGTGGATAGAATGCCGAGGGAGGGGGAGGGCGAGGAGGGCGTGTGCATGCACGAGAGGAAGTTAGTGGTAGATACAAAGGTTAGAGGATTGTGTGGGTGTAAGAGACTAACAAAGATCATAATTTGATATGAAAGCGGATTCATATATTTGAATAGGAGATCATAGTGTTTTAAACATTGCATGCATGAATATAGCGGTGATACACGTGCTGTGCACATGTTATACCATAATGTGATGATGCATGGCGTTTGCAACTCACAACTAAATGCCGAACAATCTAAACCATACTATACATCAAACAATCTCACATTTTATTTGAATTTGTGATAATGTGTGGCGTTTGCAGCTTACAACTAAATATCGAACAATCTAAACAATACTATATATCGAACATTCTCACATTTTATTTGAATTTGTGGTAATGTGTGGTGTTTGCAACTCACATCTAAATACTTGTAGGCGTAGGGGGCGGGGCACCATACATAATGTGATAAACACATTATACATATGAGACATGGGTTAGATTATGAAGATCTAGCTAGAGCTAGAAATGTAATGTGATTTGGAATCAAAATAAAGTGGATTCAAAAAATCTAGTTCGAGTTCATATAGTACACATAGTTCATATGTAACTCGAGACTAATCATGTGGTGTGCTGTGAAGATAATACACAAACGATGGTTTATCTTGACAATAATGATGATTGTAGATCTTATTAAAATAGAGAAACAAATTCAAATGCTTTGACTTCACAACTATCATTACTGTAGATCTTATTCAAATAGAGAAACGAATTCAAATTTAGTTCATATTGAAGCGGTAGTATATACGTTTGGAATGCACTAAAACATTCATTTCAGTAGTAGGTTGCATGCATTATACACGCAGCGAAATATTTTAATTGAACATAACATGAATTCAAAGTTTTGAATGACATTTGTAGTGCGCATTGATTTGGTACAGTACACGTTAGGCTTGTCCGGAAATTTCAACCCGCGCCTTGTTAGCCCAAAATATTTAAGATATATCCTTGTCTCGCTATGCTCCGACAACTCCCTCCATCTCAACCCGCGCCTTGATATTCCGAAATTACAACGCGCGCGAAAAATCCCACCTCCTTTGAAATCCCGACACGAGAAATGCCCGTGGTACCCCTGAACCGCAAGAACCGCCTCAAATCGGTAGGGGTACTTTCATAACTTACCCCACATTTCGGACAAGCGCGTCTCTAAGCCATGGTTCCCCACAGCCATCCCATCTGCCCACCCATTCGTACACCAAGGCCGCGGAAACCCGCGACGAAACCCCACACCCTGCTCCGTCCGCCACCCAGCCGGAGCCTCTGTGACGCCCCCGATTCAATCGTACACTAATCATGCACGCAAATGTGTACGATCAAGATCAGGGACTCACGGGAAGATATCACAACACAACTATACAAATAAAATAAGTCATACAAGCATCATAATACAAGCCAGGGGCCTCGAGGGCTCGAATACAAGTGCTCGATCATAGACGAGTCAGCGGAAGCAACAATATCTGAGTACAGACATAAGTTAAACAAGTTGCCATAAGATGGCTAGCACAAACTGGGATACAGATCGAAAGAGGCGCAGGCCTCCTGCCTGGGATCCTCCTAACTACTCCTGGTCGTCATCAGCGGGCTGCACGTAGTAGTAGGCACCTCCGGTGTAGTAGGGGTCGTCGTCGACGGTGGCGTCTGGCTCCTGGACTCCAGCATCTGGTTGCGACAACCAGAAAGAAAGGAAAGGGGAAAAAGGGGGGAGAAAGCAACCGTGAGTACTCATCCAAAGTACTCGCAAGCAAGGAACTACACTACATATGCATGGGTATATGGTAAGGGGCCATATCAGTGGACTGAACTGCAGAATGCCAGAATAAGAGGGGGATAGCTAGTCTTATCGAAGACTACGCTTCTCGCCGCCACCGTCTTGCATCAAGTAGAAGAGAGTAGATTGAAGTCCTCCAAGTAGCATCTCCAAGTAGCATCTCATAGCATAATCCTACCCGACGATCCCCTCCTCATATCCCTGAGGGAGAGCGACCACCGGTTGTATCTGGCACTTGGAAGGGTGTGTTTTATTAAGTATCCGGTTCTAGTTGTCATAAGGTCAAGGTACAACTCCAAGTCGTCCTGTTACCGAAGATCACGGCTATTCGAATAGATTAACTTCCCTGCAGGGGTGCACCACATAACCCAACACGCTTGATCCCATTTGGCCGGACACACTTTCCTGGGTCATGCCCGGCCTCGGAAGATCAAAACGTCGCAGCCCCACCTAGGCTCAACAGAGAGGCCAGCACGCCGGTCTAAACCTAAGCGCACAGGGGTCTGGGCCCATCGCCCATAGCACACTTGCACGTTGCGTGGGCGGCCGAAAGCAGACCTAGCCTAGTGGCGTTCCAGTCCAATTCGGCGCGCCGCTCCGTCGCTGACGTCTGAAGTGCTTCGGCTGATACCACGACGTCGGGATACCCATAACTACTCCCACGTAGATGGTTAGTGCGTATAGGCTCGTAGCCGACTCAGATCAAATACCAAGATCTCGTTAAGCGTTTTAAGTATCCGCGAACGCCGAACAGGGCCAGGCCCACCTGTCTCCTAGGTGGTCTCAACCTGCCCTGTCGCTCCGCCACAAAGTAACAGTCGAGGGCCGTCGGGAACCCAGGCCCACCGCTACCGGGATGGAGCCACCTGTCCTTTCAGCCCCCTCGTCAGAATCACTTGCGGGTACTCAATGAGCTGACCCGACTTTAGTCACCATCTGTATAGTATGTATGTATGTATAGTATATACCCGTGATCACCTCCCAAGTGATCACGGCCCGATAGTATAGCAAGGCAGACTGACAAGAATGTAGGGCCAATGATGATAAACTAGCATCCTATACTAAGCATTTAGGATTGCAGGTAAGGTATCAATAGATGTAGCGCCAATATCAGGCTATGCATCAGAATAGGATTAACGAAAGCAGTAACATGCTACACTACTCTAATGCAAGCAGTATAGAGGAGAATAGGCGATATCTGGTGATCAAGGGGGGGGGCCTTGCCTGGTTGCTCAGACAAGGAGGGGTCGTCGGTGACGTAGTCGTACTCGGTGGCATCAGCGTCGTCACAGGGTCTATCGGAGAGAAGAGGGGGAAGAAACAGTAATTACATAGCAAGCAAGTGCATAACAGGACAACAAGCAGAGCTAGACGTGTTCTAACGCGGTATGAGGTGATACCGGTGAAGGGGGGAAACATCCGGGAAAGTATCCCCGGTGTTTCGCGTTTTCGGACAGATGAACCGGAGGGGGAAAGTTGCGAGTTCGATAGGTTAGGAGGGTGTGGCGGACAAACGGGTTGCGTATCCGAAATCGTCTCGTCGTTCTGAGCAACTTTCATGTAGAAAGTATTTTCATCCGAGTTACGGATTAAAAGATATGATTTTCTAAAGATTTAAATCATTTTTTGATTTTTAATTAATTATTTTATTTAATTCGAAAATGGATTTATGACATCAGCATGAGGTCATGCTGACGTCAGCAGTCAACAATGTTGACTGGTCAACCTGACCAGTGGGTCCCACTGGTCAGTGACACATTTTTAATTAAACATTTTAATTAACCTAATTAGTGTTAATAGGGGGTGGGCCCCACTGTCATTCTCTGTTAGCTAATTAACAGTAGTTAATTAGGTTAATTAGTCATTAGATTAATCAATCTTAATTAGCTAAGTTAATCAGAATTAATTAAGTTAATTAATTAATTAATTAATTAATTAATTAATTTTATTATTTATTATTGATTTATTTTTTATATATATATTTTTAACTCTTTTTTTTTGTTCTGGGGCGTGGGCCCCATGTGTCTGTGGCCCAGAGGGGCCATAGCGGGTCGGGCGTTGCGGGCGAACGGGCACAGGGCGCTGGCGCGGGCACCAGCCCGAACGGGCGCAGATGGTCGCCGGTGCACGGGCGGGGCCATTCGGGGCGATGGGGCGGGCGCAGGCCACCGAGGCACAGTGGGGCGCCGGCCAGGGCATGGCCGCG
>NC_041380.1:97658996-97664912 GCF_002162155.2 Triticum dicoccoides
AGATCGGGTCGTGGGATGGGGAGAGGAGCGAGCAGGGGGGGAGTGGGGTGCGTGGGGGCTAGGGTTCGGTTGCTCGAGTGGATAAGGGGAGTGGGGAGTGGGATCCGGCCGGCTGGGCCTTTTGGCCTGATGGCCTGCTGGCTAGCTGGGCCATTCGGCCCAGGGGGAGGGGGGTTCTTCCTTTTTATTTTATTTTTTCTGTTTTGTTCCTTTTCCTTTTATTTATTTTCTTTTATTGTTTTAATTCAACTTAGGGCACATAAGTATTTTATAAATTTGTGTTTTCTTTATTATAATTACCTATGTAATATTTGGCACTAACCGAACATTTTTGTTTCAATATTTGAAATCTTTTATTGTTTGCTTGATTTTGAATTTGAACGCGAATCGGTTTCGAACTATCGCGAGATTAGCAACTATAATCGAGGTGACGTGGCATCACTAGCAGAGGATCACTGTAGCTTAATTACCCGGGCGTCACAATTCTCCTCCACTACAAGAAATCTCGTCCCGAGATTTAAGAGCAGGAGTAAGGGGGAAGGGATCTAATTACGAAATGCTAACGGATATTCTCAGTCTTGGTTACTCTTCTTGAAGAGGTCGACCCATTATATTGATGTCTTCCTTTCTCTGCTTCAGGTCATCATGATGAGTCATCATCCTTTCTTCGGAAATTTCATCGTACTAATGAAAGATTAAGGGGGTATACCGAAGAATGGATCTCTGCAGGGTAGATTATCTGGTAGACAACAACGAGGAAGGTGGCGGAAAGTAACTCTCGAATTGAAATTTAAGACAATATCGAGAGCAAAGCAAGAAGGTGCAAAATAGAAGTTTCAAGCGCATAGGCAATCGTTCGTTGCCTGAAGCGAAGTGTGAAAGGGGTTCAGAGCAATGGGAATAAGTATTGCGTCTGATACCAGATTGATGATCTCATCGGAAGGTGGCTCGTGAATTACACACGAGGCCACGCGTGAGGAATAACTTTGGGAACAGGGGGTGTACAGGAGAGTCAGGTTTCGATCCTGTGGAACTGTGGGTTATGGGCCCACCATGTGGGTTAAAAATAGGAGCGGTGACATCTCGCACGGTCACAATAGCAAGGCATGTCAGAGGGTAGCCTATCAGTTATGTCGGCACAATGTCGGTACCAGGGGCGAGGGACGAAGAGAACCATTTTCCTGCTCGTTGAACGAGGCGGACCAATAGGCAAAGTTCTCGTCCATCGGTGGTGACCGGAATGCTATCGACAATTTCAACAGGGTCTTACTGACAGAGTTGTACACCGAGGTGTTTACATAAGCAGGAGAATTACCACTGCTCGATTAAGTAGTTTACAAGAAAGTTTGAACAAAACAACGGGAAGGAAAATGTGCTTAAACACGTATATCAGGGGTATATCCTTCCCAAGGACAAGCAGAGCATGATATCCATGACAGGATATTATGTAGAAAACTCCTTAGGTAGGGGAGAGAAATTTCATGATATTAATCATACAACGGTGTTAGGATAATTGATAATTAAAATATAGCATCGTGCTTCAAACGTGCCTGTTGAAAATCGGAGTACTATTGACATGCTTCGAGATAGCCGTGACATGGTCTTCAGGTGAAGATCAGACTTTGGAAACACGAAGGATCCATCAAGAATAACTTGTAGAATAAGTCTTACAATTTCCTCATGGATGAATGGATAACCTTGCTGAAAAGGAATCTATAATGATAGGTCCTCCAGCCAGGGGGGGGGGGTGCTAGGCATGACATCATGTTACCGGGTCATCAAAGGATCAATATCATAACTCTTGGAAAGTTGTCCTAACCATCATATCTGACGGAGATTCAGGTATGATTGGTGTCAGGATACCTCAGGCTCAGGATGCCTGGGAAGAAAGGTGCAACACCAATTGATGGGATGACACTGTAAGATTCTCGGGAAATGAACTATGAAGTGACTTCCATTAACAAGAGTTCATCATTAACCCAAGGAGTGGACAAGGAGGTGTCTGGTGAACTCAACGGCAATTCGCCGAGATTCCCCAAAAGATGGATTCCCACCATTAAGTGAACAAGGAGATAACATTTGCCAGATCAAATGATATAAGGAAGTATGCTCGAGGAAAACATACACAATTAAACATTGGTTGAAATGTGCGCCCGAAATATGGGTTGGGTTGCACGACCAATGTCAGAATGGTGATTCAATTAGCGAAGGACTTAGAATGAACTATCGCCCATTCACTTCAAAGCAATAGGGTTGCTAGAAGTTTTGAATTCACACGTCATAGCTCCATTGTCGGTATTCTGGTTGAAAACAATACGGGGACCAAGGAGTGAACGAAGATGGCAAGAAGTATTATGATATCAAGAATTATTAAGAGGTGGTGAAATTCTCACCACATTCTTGACAAAAAGAGATGGTAATACTTCCGAGGTAAGGAAGATCATTTGCTGCACAGCAAGGAACTCATGGTATAACACCAAACATGAACAAGCTTGTGTTGGTGGGAAGGCAATAAAGTGGTCGATGATAATACAATTCATCGAGGCAAGGATGGTATTTCTTATCATGAATCCAATTGATATCCTGGATGAGCTCAGAATGTTGACGATCACGACACCTTTGTCGCGAGAGTTCATGAGGATGTAATCGATCGGCGACGACATCAAGTCAAAGTAATGATGAAGTGAAAGGTTATTGGAACCAAGGGTACGACACAAACTCGAAACCAAGCTTGTTGTTCAAGGCGAAATGATATGACGATGAGGATCAACGTAAGGTTAGTTCATCGTCGAAAATTGGTGCTCCGAGAATAAGGACCAGGTAGCACAGTTAAAATCATCACGACAATGATATAGCCAAACAGGCTAGGAATGGCGTGATCGGGTACAAACTCATACTTATAGCAGCTTACTGAAGAGTTGTTGAACCGTAGTGCGGACTCGGTTCAGTTATCGGTGTCTTTGAGTGTTCAGTAACACAGAGCCCGCGAAAAATTGGAATCAGTGGGAAGGTAGCACTTGATGAAGAACTCATAAGAAGTTATGCAGTTCCATGATAATCTCGAGATACCAGGGGGGTAATACTCGACATAAGATCAAAGTAAAGGTTGGACTGGTGTATTGATCCATAGAAGCCAATTGTTTTAAATTGTCCAAGAAATGAGATCAAAGAAGAACAATCATGGTCGGAACCACGGTTGCAAGGGATCAATTCACAGATACCATATGTTAGTTATCAAGGAAATAGTTATTGTTACAAGAAGCTTCCATGATAGGATATACATCGCGTCCATGGGCATGAACACAAAGTTCAAGGTCGACTCCCACTTCTCCAATGCATAACCTTTCATTCACTTCTCACTTTCGATGAAGTTATAGCGTTGAAATTTTATCTGGCAAAATACCAGAAGAGTACGACTCGTGAAAACTTTCGAGTTCACACATATTAAGGAAGGCATAGGTTCAACCCATCGGGGCATCTTAGAATCCTATACCAGAATCTTTTAGAAGTAATTAACTCAAGCTCGAAGGCAGAGCATGGTTGAGAAAGCAGACGATACAATTTACCAAAGGCATTATGTATCCAAGGGAAGGCTCACAAGGTTATTGAATATGAAGGACAATGTCGGATAAAATCCATTAAAGGATCTGTCGGTCCATAACAGAGCTGATGTGAGCATTGGCACACAATCAGAGGAAGTAACAATGCAAGGGCATTGGATTATAGAAACAACTGACTAATCCAGAGCTCAAATGCAAAGGAATTATGATTTCCAAATTAAGGGAACAGAATCAATGCTCTGATTAGGGATGGATAAGTTGAATAGCCTTAGGGTACAATCAACGACAATTGGATTGGTCGAGAACCAATTCCAGTTAAAAGAATGGAAGCTCAGCCGGAAAGGTAATTTATAAGGATCAATGATGATTGCGTGTATTCGCAGCATATTGAGTCAACAGACTCAAAATAATAATGACAAGGAATGTCAATAAGATTTCTATAATTATGGGATTAATCATAATGAAAGCAAACAAGAAATTTCAGAGCAATAGGTTGCTGAGGATTTTCGAAATATCGGGTGGTATTTCGAAGACTTTTGTGTAACACATGAACAACTGGGGGATGAGCGGATACTCAATAAGTGCGAGAATTAACCGTAGGGGTATTCAAGTGACAAAGAACAGCAAGGCAGTAAGCTCAAGGGATTATTGAATCAACGACGAGTTTTTCAGGGTATCTTGTAATAACAAGACCACTGGGGAAGAATGTAAGAATAACAAATGCAAGTAGTTATCCATAAGGGTTTGCGGTGGAAGGTGAATTGCAAACGCGATGAACACAAGTTCTCGGGTTAACAGTGGAGAGTATCTTCAGGGTCTTCTGGTGCAGCTGACAATCATTAGTAATAAGGGGCTCTCCGGGTGAAAGTGAATACGAGATCCTAACGTTAGATTTAGTAAACTTCATTTAACCCGAATAGAGGAGAGATCAGAGTCCCAGAGTAAAGGTCGAGGAGTAAAAGATCCTAATACCACCCAATGGCGACGTGTGGCCGTAGGACACACAGCCATGTTAGTAAAAAAAATTTGCAACGTCTAGACTCGACTTCGGCCAAGGAGTTGGAAGGGGGATTCCTACAGGCAGTCGGCTCTGATACCAACTTGTGACGCCCCCGATTCAATCGTACACTAATCATGCACGCAAATGTGTACGATCAAGATCAGGGACTCACGGGAAGATATCACAACACAACTCTACAAATAAAATAAGTCATACAAGCATCATAATACAAGCCAGGGGCCTCGAGGGCTCGAATACAAGTGCTCGATCATAGACGAGTCAGCGGAAGCAACAATATCTGAGTACAGACATAAGTTAAACAAGTTGCCATAAGATGGCTAGCACAAACTGGGATACAGATCGAAAGAGGCGCAGGCCTCCTGCCTGGGATCCTCCTAATTACTTCTGGTCGTCGTCAGCGGGCTGCACGTAGTAGTAGGCACCTCCGGTGTAGTAGGGGTCGTCGTCGACGGTGGCGTCTGGCTCCTGGACTCCAACATCTGGTTGCGACAACCAGAAAGAAAGGAAAGGGGAAAAAGGGGGGAGAAAGCAACCGTGAGTACTCATCCAAAGTACTCGCAAGCAAGGAACTACACTACATATGCATGGGTATATGGTAAGGGGCCATATCAGTGGACTGAACTGCAGAATGCCAGAATAAGAGGGGGATAGCTAGTCTTATCGAAGACTACGCTTCTCGCCGCCACCGTCTTGCATCAAGTAGAAGAGAGTAGATTGAAGTCCTCCAACTAGCATCTCCAAGTAGCATCTCATAGCATAATCCTACCCGACGATCCCCTCCTCATATCCCTGAGGGAGAGCGACCACCGGTTGTATCTGGCACTTGGAAGGGTGTGTTTTATTAAGTATCCGGTTCTAGTTATCATAAGGTCAAGGTACAACTCCAAGTCGTCCTGTTACCGAAGATCACGGCTATTCGAATAGATTAACTTCCCTGCAGGGGTGCACCACATAACCCAACACGCTTGATCCCATTTGGCCGGACACACTTTCCTGGGTCATGCCCGGCCTCGGAAGATCAACACGTCGCAGCCCCACCTAGGCTCAACAGAGAGGCCAGCACGCCGGTCTAAACCTAAGCGCACAGGGGTCTGGGCCCATCGCCCATAGCACACCTGCACGTTGCGTGGGCGGCCGAAAGCAGACCTAGCCTAGTGGCGTTCCAGTCCAATTCGGCGCGCGCCGCTCCGTCGCTGACGTCTGAAGTGCTTCGGCTGATACCACGACGTCGGGATACCCATAACTACTCCCACGTAGATGGTTAGTGCGTATAGGCTCGTAGCCGACTCAGATCAAATACCAAGATCTCGTTAAGCGTGTTAAGTATCCGCGAAC
>NC_041380.1:97666718-97667836 GCF_002162155.2 Triticum dicoccoides
ATGGGGTGGAGTCCGGCGACGGCGATGGACGATCCGGCCGGCGGCGTTGGCGGTCTCCTGGATCGGGAGGGGGGGGAGCGCCCCCGATCCAGATCGGGTCGTGGGATGGGGAGAGGAGCGAGCAGGGGGGGAGTGGGGTGCGTGGGGGCTAGGGTTCGGTTGCTCGAGTGGATAAGGGGAGTGGGGAGTGGGATCCGGCCGGCTGGGCCTTTTGGCCTGATGGCCTGCTGGCTAGCTGGGCCATTCGGCCCAGGGGGAGGGGGGGTTCTTCCTTTTTATTTTATTTTTTCTATTTTGTTCCTTTTCCTTTTATTTATTTTCTTTTATTGTTTTAATTCAACTTAGGGCACATAAGTATTTTATAAATTTGTGTTTTCTTTATTATAATTACCTATGTAATATTTGGCACTAACCGAACATTTTTGTTTCAATATTTGAAATCTTTTATTGTATGCTTGATTTTGAATTTGAACGCGAATCGGTTTCGAACTATCGCGAGATTAGCAACTATAATCGAGGTGATGTGGCATCACTAGCAGAGGATCCCTGTAGCTTAATTACCCGGGCGTCACAGCCTCTTCCCCGACGACATCGTCCACAGCAACACCTCGACGTCCCTCATCCACCGTACCGGATGAGGATCCATCGTCGATCTCATCATCCCGCCGGTTCAGCCACCCCATCCTCCACCTCCAAGGAGCTTCCCCGACGTTCCCCTCGTCTTTCGCGCCACCTCCATTCCCACACCACCGACTTCACCTGCACCACCGGAAGAGCATCATACTAATCACTGCATTTTCTTCTTGATTCGATCTCATGGTGCTGCCGACGCTCGGTCCCGAGCCGACACGGCGCGCAACTCCATCCATGGCGGCGTCGCCGGCCACTTCCTCCACGGCGTCGCTCCCTCGGCGGCGACGTCCACATCAGTAGGAGATGTTGCTGCTTTAGCTCTCGCTCGCGTTGCTGCTCTGCTCTTGTTCTTGGTCCCCTGCCTGGTCTGCTCTTCCTATTGCTCTTGCTCGCGCTGCTGCTCTCGCTCTTGCTCTTGCTTGCGATGCTCCTCCGATTTAGCTACACTTCAGTCGACTGAATTGACTTTTGGGTCAGTCGAATTT
>NC_041380.1:97668486-97686411 GCF_002162155.2 Triticum dicoccoides
GGGGCTTGAGTGATGGCCGGGGCAGCAGTGGACCGGCGGTGGGGAGTGTTTTCGGGGCGGGCGGGGCGGCGCACCGCCGGCCGCGGGCGGCGGGGGGCTGCTGTTTGGCCGGTGGTGGCTAGCGGCTCAGGGGGTGGAGGTTGAAGATGAACCACAGGCCCTTGATTTTGTATCCAACGACTGCAAAATCGACTGACCCGAGATGAAAAAGTCAGTCGACCGACGTGTAGCCTCACCTTGCTAGTGCGTTTAGTTTTGACAGTTAAGTTCAGTTTCGACAGTTAAGTTCAGAGATGAGCGGCTGATGTATTTTACATCTAGCACTTTGTGGTTATGTATTTTACGTCATGTATTGGAGATGCTATTAGAATTTCACTCAGGTTAACGTTGTTCGTTGTCTCTCTTGTCCTGCTTCAGCCTCGGCGTCGTACAACTCACCAGAGCTGCTCCAACGACGAAACCCTCCATCACAGTAGAGCAGTACCTCGGGCTCCATCTCCAGACGCCTAAGATCTTCTTCCCCTCCTCCGACAGCAAAGTTAGCCGGAGCATCCTCATCGGCCAACCCAATCACGCTGAGATCGACATGGCTTCGCCAAAGAGGTTGTACACATTTCTGCATCTCTTTTTTACTCTAAAAGTTATATATATTGTCCACTGAGCACACAGATTTGTTCCTTTAGTGTCTCCTTGAAAGAAAAAACGTAGGAATTTTTTATTTTCACTTGTCCTCCTTTTCAAATTCCTATTCATGAAGCACAAGACTAAGAGATAGTAGCATAATAGCATTATAACCGTACATTTTCTTGTGGTTTGACTTAATCTCACCATGCTTCTTTGCATCCTGTGATCTTCCAATTGTTGTGAATCAAACACCCAGATTGGCAGAAATCCTGTGTTTTTAAATTCTCTGTTTTGCACGTGCATTCCTATCCTATTCCTGTCTATTTCCTATCCCTGCATTGTTGGAATCCTCTAATTCAAACGAGCCCTTACAGAATTACTTCTCTTACAGATAGTTGTCAAAGAAAACCTTGCGTGGTTTGTCCCGCTCCTGCTGCGCCATCGTCCACCCCAGCCCAGTTGCTCCAACGACAGAAGGGTCCAACACAACAGGGATCCGGCCTCCAGATTGTCTTTCGCCGCCTCAAATCTTCTTCCCCACCGCTGGCAGCCATGAAAACTGCATTACCATCATCAACCGAGCAGATGACCTCGAGGACTACACGGGTCCGCAAGAGAGGTCACACTCTTTCGTGCCTGCTTACGTTATGCATCGCTTAATATTACATGATACTTTATCGTCCTGTTCACCGATTAGACTCTGAGTCAGCTCCAAACTAATGGTCAAACTTGAGTTTTTAAATGGTTGTGGGGTACATATCGGGGCCGCTATCAATAGTATCTATCTACTATCTGGTTAATCTCCGGTGTCTACTATGATCATGTTGGGTGGGAAACAAATAGTAAAGAAGCCATTATCTGTATTTTTTAACTGAAGCCATTATCTGCCTGCTATTATTGGTTTTGGGTCTATCCACAGGTTGCTACCATCACTCTGGATTTCTTCATGCACTCCTTACATAATCTCACTATGTTTTATTCCTATGCATGACAGTTATTGTAAACAATGGAATTGAACATGTAGAGCAAAAGAGATGAGCCTTGCATGGCAATAAAATTTCATGCAGACGTCGCTCCATGGTAGGCGCAAAGGCAGCCCCCCTCCACGCATTTCGGATTGTAATCGAGAGGAAGATATCTGTTCTTAGGGGATTCAGAAGGAGAAGACAACTCCTATTTACCCCCTGAGGTGTTCGCTCTAACTTGGCATACTGATGTTGGTTATATCATGCATATGGTTTCTTGCATTGCTTACTTTATACATCAAATATGTCATCTGCTTAGTTTAGACATCCTTTGTGTGAATGCCATCTGTTTAGTTTATTCATCGTTTATGTGAATTATGCAACGCCATCTTGTTTAGCCAGGCAACATATATGTGAATTTTGCAATGCCATGCTGCTTAGCCAGTCATCTTATATGTAAATTATATCAGGCCATCCCTTTTTTCGTTACATATTACATTTGTCAACAATGTTAGTACATTCAACTGCTCTTCGTGTGCATCAGCCATTTGACACGGTGATGGCAAATTCTGGAGTGAAAACAAGGTCTTCAGAGCAGACTATGCTATCTGACGAAGCGCATATCTCGCTGGTTACGGATAGCTCCTCAGAGGAGGATTCAGAGACAGATGACCAGTCCTATTTCCCCCTCGAGGTGTATGCTCTAACTTGGCAGGGTTATGTTGCTCATATCGTGCGTATGGTGTCTCGCATTGCTATGTCATTTGATTAGTTTAGACATGCTTTTGTGTGAATGCCACCTGTTCAGTGTCTAATTACCATATATGTGAATTATGCATTGCCATCTTGTTGCAAGACATTATATATGTAAATTATACAATGCTATCTTGTTGCAAAGGCATTACATATGTGAATTATGCAATGCCATGTTGTTTAGCCAATCATCATGTATGTGAATTATATCATGCTATTATTTTTTTGTATTACGTGTTCCATTTGTCGACAACGTTTCTATATTCAACTACTCTTCCTGTGCATCAGCCATTTGAAGCGGTGATGGAAGTATCTGGAGTGAAAACAAGGTATTCAGAGCAGACAATGCTACCTACTGAAGCAGACGTCTTGCAGGTTACAGAGAGCTCCTCAGAGGAGGATTCAGAGACTGATGACCAGTCCTATTTCCCCCCTGGGTCTATGCTCAAACTTGGTAGGGTTATATTACCCATGTCATGCATGTTGTCTTGCATTTCTTAGTTTTTACATCATATATGGATTGCCATTTGCTTACTTGCTTACTATATAAATCATATATTTGAATTATATCATGCCATCATGTTTACATAGTACATACACATCATCTATCTGAATTATGGCATGGCAACCCATTTAATAAAGACATCATATAGTTATATCATCTCATCCTGTTTAGTGTTTACAGTCATCATATTTTGAATTATGGCATTCTATCCGTGAATGTATGTGAATTATGGCATGCCAACCTATTTAATAAACACATTATATAGTTATTTCATGTTATCCTGTTGACATAGTCTCATATTTTGAACTATGTCTTTCCATCTTTTTTAGTTAGCCATCATAATGTGAAATTGTGTCATGCTATCCTGTTAAGTTAGCCATCATATATGTGAAATTGTGTCATGCTATCCTGTTTGGTTAGACAACATAAATATGAATTATTTCATGCCCTCTTTTATTCCCCACTATCCATTGCACCTGTCTATCATACAATGTCTATACTTTCAATTACTTTTCTTGTTTATCAGCCATTTGAATTGGAAAGCGTGATGGAAGTATCTAAGGGAGTAACAACACGGTATTCAGAAAAGATAGTGCTACCAGTTGATGGAGATAGAACCATGGTTGTACTTGCCCAAGGACCAGATCCACCACACATAACCCAGACTCTCGCAGATTGTACCCCTACCTAGTTGGACAGAGAACCAGCTCCACCCCTTCTAACCCCAACCCCGGCAGATAGTAACCCAGTTCCAGTTGACACGGACCGTCTCCACCACAGAGCACCCAAACACGAGCAGTTAGTAAGGGAACTGCAGTGCCCAAAGCACGAGGACCACCACTCCGAATCCCAACTCAATGCTTAAAGGAGAAGAAGATTTGTTCTCAGGTCAGGTTCTGTAGCTATGGTTCATACTCCTTTGCTCTTGCATTACTGTATTTACTCATACCAACTATTTTCAAATTTGAAGGATGGAATTGAAACTCCAATGGCGCAACAGGTATGTTTTAAACCTGTTTCTTTAACTGGTTTGCTGTTGTAACCTGCTCTATGTTGATTTCAGTTTCAATTGAATAAATAGTTATGTTCTTATGTCATGCACATTACAAGTGTTGTTATTGCTCTATAGTTACCCACACTTATATTCTGTCTATTCTGCTTTGTCTTGAACAAATATTATTTGAACTGTGTCTCTATCTTGATTTGGCAGCAAAAACTAGAATGATATAGACCATAAAGTGACCATGGTACATAGATATATGTTTGTTTCATGCTGTTATCCTGTCCACTTTACTATTAAACTCATTTACCAAAATGAGTTTCATATACAACATGGTAAACATGTGACGTGTCTGCTTGTTTCTCTTTTAGAATGCAGACAAAATATTGGAGAACAGTACATTATCCGATGGTAAAGGAAGTAATGCAGTAAGGTTCAAGATAGTGAGACATCCCTGTTGGTCTCCAAGAAAGCTGATAAAAACTATCTTGACGACAGTGAGGGAACCCAAAAGTCCTGTATTGATGTAGTGTTCGAGTTACTGGCCACTACTGCTGGCACAAGCTCTTCGAACTCGTTGCCTGAATCAGTTCGTCTTCTTGAGTCTCAACTTCAAGTTGAAAGACATCGATCAGATGTGCTGCGATAGGAAGCTGAAGGACTGACGAAGTCCCTGCAGAATTCAGATGCATATTTTCTGGTGCAACAGCAAGCACTGGAGGATTTAAGCGCCAAACAAGAGAAAGTTAATAAGCTTGCTAAGCATCTTGCCAGCATTATGGGTACCCAAGATATTGTTTCTTGAGATCTTCTGAAGTGGTTTTAGTTCTGGATTTGTTTTGTTGCGGCGTTTATTTGCGCTGGTCGCCAACTTTGACGACCAGTGTATATGATATGCTGCTTTGTTCCCTATATTTGCACTGGTGGCAAACTTTGATGCCCAGTGGATGTAATATGTGTAATAGCCGTGATAGCTTAGCGTTAGTTGCTTGCTTATTTATTTCCTTGTCGTCTTGTTTATTTGTTTGCTTGCAGTCATTGCAGTTCTTTTTCCGCGGTTAGCTAGTGGCTGCAATAAGCTATTTTTTAAAAGTAGTCCACAATAACCATGGGCTAATATTTACTGTAGTGACACTAGGCCTCCTACTGGCCGTAGAAATAGTGGGCCTTCTACGAGCCGTAGAAACAGTGGGCCTTCTACGGGCCGTAGAAACAATGGGCCTTCTGCAGGCCATATCATCAATGGGCCTTATACGGGTCGTATGATCGATTGGCCAAACATGGGCCAAACAGACCGCATTATGGCCGTAAATGGGCTAGAGTTGGAATCGTCCGTTCATGGGCCGACCATAACGGGCCATCATTAATAGGCCGTATTTGGTGATGTTATCAAAATGGCCCAACGTATTAACGGACCACAAACGGGCCGACTGTAACCACGGGATGAATTTGGCCCACAAGCAGAAAATGACAGTAACAGGCCCTAAGTAAACGAATGCTGGAAATGAGCCCAAGAATAAATGGGATCTGAGAAGGCCGAAAGATAAAATGGGCTGGAAACGGCCCAACAGAATAACGAGCCGTTAATGGGTATAAAGTGGTACACTGTTCATTACGGGCCAGTTTCACCACGGGCCGTTAATGGGTGTAAAGTGATACACTGTTCATTACAGGCCAGTTTCACCACGGGCTGTTAATAGGCCAAGAGTTACATAGGGCCTCATATGGGCCGAAAGACGTCATGGGCCATACATGTGCCAGAAGTGAAAACGGGATGGAATCATATTGGATGGCCCAGATGACGCTACTGGGCCTAGTTCGGAAAGGGCGTAACGGGCCTTGGGTTAGCGGGCTGTAAATGGGCTATATGCGAATAGGCCATTAACAAGATTTCCATGGGCCGGCCCGCCACCTTTTGACCAAGTCAAACGGGCCGGCCTTTTCATAGGAATGGGCCTCTGTTGGGCCGTGCCACGTGTTGATGTATCATAGGCGCCTTCCGTCCAATGAGTGGATGACATCTGTCCCAACGATAAGCGGACACGTGTTTCCTCCAGCCAATGATGATTTCACACGTGGAAAATCCCCATTGGTCAGGGCTGTTAACGTGTTATCGGATCCAAAACCCGACCCGATAGCTTAACGCGTTCCGTTACGGTGGATGCCACGTGTCGGTCACCCTTGACGAAAGCACTTCTGTGACACGCGATTTATCGTCATGGAAGTGGACACTTCCATGATGATAATTTTGGTAATGTCATGGAACACTTCTACGACAACACAGGAATGACTATCTTGATTCTGTCATAAAATCGTCATGGATGTACATGAATGACAAAAAAGTGACCTACTGTGACAAACACGTATCATCATGGATGTGTATTTTTTTGTAGTGCTCGGTCATGTCTGCATGTTCTCGAACCCATAGGGCACACACTTAATGTTCAGTAATGCTAGGGTAGTGTTGGGATATTCATAATGGTGAGACTGAGAAGTTCAGTGGTCATAACCACCACAACCATGGAGGTCATAATCATCATGGAGGACATAACCATGGAGGAAATGGGAACAATCCTCACAACAATAGCAGCTTCAAGACTAGCAATGGAGGCAACGGCACTCAACACCGTCCCGCTCCTGCTCAGAAGGATCCGAGCCATGTTACCTGCTTCAAGTGCAAGAAGATGGGACATTGATACGTCTCCAACGTATCTATAATTTTTTATTATTCCATGCTATTATATTATCAACCTTGGATGTTTTATATGCATTATTATGCTATTTTATATCATTTTGGGACTAACCTATTAACCTAGTGCCAAGTGCCAGTTGTTGTTTTTTCCTTGTTTTTGCCTTTACAGAAAATCAATACCAAACGGAGTCCAAAGGGCATGAAACTTTTGGAGGCCAAATATTCCTCGTTTACCATAGGGCACACCAAAAATACTTTTCCACCGCCGCAAGTTTCTGTTCTCGCAAGATCCCATTTGGAGGCCTTTTCCGGTACTCTTCCAGAGGGGTATTCGACCGGAGGGCTTCTACATCAACCTTGCTGCCCTTCCAATGATGTGTGAGCAGTTTAGCATAGATCTATGGGTCCATACCTAGTAGCTAGATGGCTTCTTCTCTCTCTTTGATCTTCAATACAATGTTCTCCTCGATGTTCTTGGAGATTTATTCGATGTAATATTCTTTTGCGGTGCGTTTGTTGAGACCCGATGAATTGTGGGTTTATGATCACATTATCTATTAATATTATTTGAGTCTTCTCTGAACTCTTTTATACATGATTAAGGTAGCTTTGTATTTCTCTCTAATCTATTGATTTGGTTTGGCCAACTAGATTGATTTTTCTTGCAATGGGAGAGGTGCTTTGTAATGGGTTCAATCTTGCGGTGCTTATTCCCAGTGACAGAAGGGGACATGAAACGTATTTGTATTGTTTCCATTAAGGATAAAAAGATGGGGTTTGTTCATATTGATTGGATCTATCCCTCTACATCATGTCATCTTGCTTAAGGCTTACTCCATTCTTGTTAACTTAATACACTAGATGCATGCTGGATAGCAGTCAATGTGTGGAGTAATAGTAGTGGATGCAGGAAGGAGTCGGTCTACTTATCACGGACATGATGCCTATATTCGTGATCATTTCCTTAGATATCGTCATAACTATGCGCTTTTCTATCAATTGCTCAATAGTAATGTGTTTACCCACCGTATGCTTTCTTTCAAGAGAGAAGCTTCTAGTGAAAACTATGGCCTCCAGGTCTATTTCTATCATATTATTTCTAGATCTATAAAACCAAAAACCCAAAAAATACATTGCTGCAATCTATTTAACTTTATCTTATTTTGCACTTTTACTTATGTTTATATCTATCACTATCAGATCTCATCCTTGCAAGTAACCGTGAAGGGATTAACAACCCCTTTATCACGTTGGGTGCAAGTATTTGTTTGTTTGTGTAGGTGCTATCATTGGAGACTTGTGTGTTCCTCCTACTAGATTGATACCTTGGTTCTTAAATAAGGGAAATACTTATCTCTACTTTGTTGCATCACCCTTTCCTCTTCAAGGGAAAAACCAACGCAAGCTCAAGAAGTAGCAGGAAGAATTTCTGGTGCCATTGCCGGGGAGGATCTACATCAAGCCTACCAAGTACCTATCATAAACTCTCATCTCCTGCATTTACATTATTTACCATTTGCCTCTTTTTTCATCACCCCCACTTCTAAAACATTTTCAAAAAAATGCAAAAAATATTTTCCTTTTTATTCGCCTTCTTTCTATTCTATTTTTGTTTGCTTGTGTGCAAGATCACTTACTTTGAACCTATCATCATGAGTGATTTTGGTATGGTAGAAACAGATGATGGTAGAACTCCTAAAATTGGATGTTCCACTAATCTGGTTGCTAAAACTTTTGTTTTAGGACAAGGGAATGTTATAGGAAAAGGTGCCATTCAAGAATTCTTTAATTGCGTTGGATGTTTGAGTTATGATGGTGTTCCTATACTTAAAAGGACTAAAACTTATGCGGAAGCTATTTTGGCACTCGTTCTTAAACTTGAGAAAAGATTTAATCACACTCATCCTACCTTACAAAGATTGTTTTATGAGATACCCATTATAAAGGATCCTAGAGCTAAGAAGATAGCTACCCTTGTCCTTATGAATGAGTTTGATTAAATAGTGCGAGAAGCTAGGGAGATCTTTGGTTTTTATGATATGAATTATGAATAACCAGTAAAAGTTGAGATCCTTTACAATAGTGATTATTTATTAAGACATTTTCTCGGCAATGATCACATATTTTATGAGAATCTTAAAAAGGAAGTTCCTGTTTTGGATATGATACAACAAGTTTTCGATGATGTTAATCAACAATATTCTTGGATTGTAGCCGGTAATCAAAGGGGATATGCGAACGGACAACTTGGTAATGCTAAAATTTCTATGGATGATGTGTTTCATGTTATATTTGAAAAACCTCCTGACTAAAACACGTCTACAGAAAATAATAAGAAAGATGAAAAAACCTAGATCTATGCAATATGCCTAGCTAGGGGCGTAAAACAATAGCGCTTGTTGGGAGGCAACCCAATTTTATTTTATCTTATGTTTTTACTTTTTTACTTCTATTTTTCAATAAATATGCAATTATAATTTTGTTATGATTGAGTTTTGGTGTTTTAGTTAGTGTTTGTGCCAATTAAGACCTTTGGGATGATTTGGAAGATTGTTGATTTGATTCTGTGAAAAAAACAAAAACTTTTACACTCAGTTCCGGAATTTTGTAAATTCACATAAACATGTTCCTTGTTCTGAATGTTTTACACAAGATTTGTATACAAATTGCCCATGTTGTCCTAATTTTTCAGAATTTTTGGAGTTACAGAAGTATGGTCAAAATTCAAATTATTGCAAACTGTTCTGTTTTTGACAGATTCTATTTTCATTGTGTTGTTCGCTTATTTTGATGAATCTATGGATTGTATCAGGGGGTATGAACCATGGTGAAGTTAGAATACATTATATATAATGCAAATATGAAATTGGAATGAGTTCATGCTAACCCACAAGTATAGGGGATCAATTGTAGCCTCTTTCGGTCAGTAAGAGTGTCGAACCCAACGAGGAGCTAAAGGTAGAACAAATATTCCCTCAAGTTCTATCGACCACCGATACAACTCTACGCACGCTTAACGTTCGCTTTACCTAGAACAAGTATGAAACTAGAAGTACTCTGTAGGTGTTGTAGGCTAGGTTTGCAAGATAATAAAGAGCACGTAAATAAAATCTAGGGGCTGTTTAGATAAAGACACAACTAAGTTAGTTTTAGTAGAGAGCTTTTTGTCACGAGAAAGTTATTTGTCCCTAGGCAATCGATAACTAGACCGGTAATCATCATTGTAATTTTATATGGGGGAGATGCATAAGCTAACATACTTTCTCTTCTTGGATCATATGCACTTATGATTGGAACACTGGCAAGCATCCGCAACTACTAAATATCATTAAGGTAAAACCCAACCATAGCATTAAAGTATCAAGTCCTCTTTATTCCCATACGCCATAACCCACTTATCCGTGTTTGTGTTTCTATCACTCATGCAACACAAACAATAAGCAAACCATGAACATATTGCAAACCCTACAACGGGGATCCCTCACGCTTGCGCGACACGGAGATCACCATAGGACTGCACCAATAATAAAACATGCAACCCAAACCAATCACGATCATCAATCAACCCATAGGACAAAACTGATCTACTCAAACATCATAGGATAGCCATATATCATTGGGAAATAATATATATCATTGAGCACCATGTTCAAGTAGAGATTATAGCGGGGAGAAGGGGTGTTACACCGCTGCATAGAGGGGGAGAGAGTTGGTGCAACTAATCCCTTGGTGGTTTTGGTATTTCTTAACAACATATAACTCATTGGACTAATATTCTTTCAAGATAATCATTCCGAAACTTCAATGACTGGCATGGCATGGACTAGAGATGTGGACCCCTCAAAATGCTAAGGACACATATTGGCTCAAGCTCAAGACTGTACATTTTCATTTTAGTGATCCAAGATCACATTGAGTCCATAGGAAAAGCTAATACTATTAAAAGGGGATGAGGTGTTGGTTAATGGCTTGCTTGCTCAAAATGCTTAGTGATATGCTCCAAAAGCCCTCAATCATTTTCTCATATACACATATGTCCCAAACCAAAAGTCAAACTCGGCCCCACCGATTTGATCTATCTGGCGCCACCGAGTTATTTGACATAGCCATAGCCAGAAACCCTAATCAGTTCAGTCTCACCGATAGGGATCTCGGTCTCACCGAGATGGGATTGCAAACTCTCTGTTTCCCTTCATAATGTTTCGTTCTAACCGAGATGAGCGATCGGTCCCATCGAGTTTGCAATGCAAACTCTCTATTTCCTTTTTGTAACATTTCGGTCTCACCGAAATGAGCGATCGGTCCCACCGAGTTGACATGTCTGTCCCACTGACCAACTATCTGTTTGCCTATTACAGAAATCGGTCTCACTAGTTCATGTGATCGGTCTCACCGAGATTACGTTATGCCCTAACCCTAACACAATCGGTCCCACCGAGTTGACATGTCTGTCCCACCGAAAAGCCTAACGTTCACATTTTGAACTAAATCGGTCTGACCGAGTTTGGTAAATTGCGTGTAACGGTTAGATTTTGTGTGGAGGCTATATATACCCCTCCACCCATCCTCCATTTGTGGAGAGAGCCATCAGAACATGCCTACACTTCCAGCATTCATTTTCTGAGAGAGAACTACCTACTCGTGTGTTGAGATCAAGATATTCCAATCCAACCACAAGAATCTTGATCTCTAGCCTTCCCCAAGTTTCTTTCCACTCAAATCATCTTTCCACCATATCCAAATCTATGTGAGGGAGTTGAGTGTTGGAGAGACTATCATTTGAAGCACAAGAGCAAGGAGTTCATCATCAACACACCATCTATTACCTTTTGGAGAGTGGTGTCTCCTAGATTGGTTAGGTGTCACTTGGGAGCCTCCGTCAAGATTGTGGAGTTGAACCAAGGAGTTTGTAAGGGCAAGGAGATCGCCTACTTCATGAAGATCTACCCAAATGAGGCAAGTCCTTCGTGGACGATGGCCATGGTGGGATAGACAAGGTTGCTTCTTTGTGGACCCTTCGTGGGTGGAGCCCTCCGTGGACTCGTGCAGCCGTTACCCTTCATGGGTTGAAGTCTCCATCAACATGGATGTACGATAGCACCACCTATCAGAACCACGCAAAAAATCTCCATGTCTACATTGCGTTTGCTCCCTCCAAACTCCTCCCATTTATCTTCACATGCAATGATTTACATTCTGCTGTTATACTCTTAGAATTGCATGTGTAGGTTGATTGCTTGACTTGTGATAAGTTGCTAAAATCCGCCAAGACTTAAAGTTGGGAAAAGGCTAAATTTTTATTTGGTCAAGTAGTCTAATCACCCCCCTCTAGACATACTTTCGATCCTACAAGTGGTACCAAAGCTTTGGTCTCCATTTTCTTGATTTCCATAGCTTTGGTGATCATAGCCTTGGTTTCACAACCTAGGAGAGTATGGAGTCTAGCGAGGCAAATTACCACCGTAGAGGTTCTTACTTTGATGGTACTAATTTTTCTAGTTGGAAGCATAAGATGAAAATGCATATTCTTGGACATAACCCCGCCATTTGCGCTATTGTGTGTATTGGCTTGCAAGGTGAATTCTTTGATGGGAGAGAACCGAATTGTGAAGCTACCGCGGAAGAATTGAAGATGCTGCAATACAATGCTCAAGCTTGTGATATCCTTGTCGGATCACGGGTTCTGGAAAAACCCTTAAGGTTTGAACACTGGGGTGCGCGCGAAGATTTCCCCCCTACCGATCCACGTCCTAACTTAGCTAAGATCTTACGAACTAACTCGACGAACTCGCAACACAAAGGACATAAGGTTTATACTGATTCAGGACACCGCTGTGGTGTAATACCCTACTCTAGTGTGGTGGTGGTGGATTGCCTCTCGGGCTAAGGATGAACAATACAGGAGGGAAGAACAGCCTCCTGAGGAGAGGTGTTTTTGTGCTTGGTGGATGTGATTGTGGGGATGAACTAGTTCTAGTCTAAGATGAGGTCGCCCTAGTCTCAGATGAGGCGCCCAACAATGGTGGTGGCTACTTCTATTTATAGAGGCCTGGTCCTCTCCCCAAATATTGAGCGGGAAGGGAGCCAACAACGGCCAATTTGAAAGGGGATAGCTAGTACAGCTTATCCTGACAAAAGTGGTCTTCGCCTGCAAAAGGCTCTGGTGGTGATGCCGCCTTGGGCTCCATGGTGACCTCCGTCTTGCCGCCCTGTAGGTATTGGTCTCGTTGCACCGATATGGAAACCTTTGCTTGATGCCTCGGTACTCCGCGCCTGCGCTTGCCCCCTTAGCACCGAAGAGGAAACAAGGACGCTGCGCGCGCTGGTGCCTGCCTGGCCTTGGTCGTCATGGCTCACATCACTAGAACCTCGCGAGGTTTGCCTGGCCTTGAACTCTCCGCCCCTCGCGAGCCAGCCTGGCGAGGCTGCTCCTAAGGAGGTCTTGTGTCGTCCGCCTCGCGAGGCTTGGCCCCTCGCGAAGGTCTTGAATGCCTTGTTGATGAAGATGGGCCGTACAGGCTTGCTAGCAAAGCGACTCCATGGGCCGCAGGCAGGCAAGTCTAGGGACCCTCATTCCTAGAAAGCCGACAGTAGCCCCCGGGCCCAAGGCGCGCTCGGGCTTGGCTTAGAGGCGAAGCCAAAGGTCAAGTGTGGAGCACTGCGGGCCCCAATAGCCTACGGCCTTGGTCGACACGTGGCGGTTGATTGGACGTGGGCGTCTCCGCTTCCCCATGTTGCCTCGGCAACTGCCCGACTCGACAGGTCCCTGCGACACGCAAGGAAAACCATCATTACCTGTGATCGTGGGGGGTGCTGGTTGGCCTTCTCCAGGTATAAATGGGAGGGGCGGAGCCCCCGTCTCCCATCTTTCCTCTGCCTCTCCTGTTTCTTCTCCTTCCTAGCTCCACTCCTTGCTTGTGCAGACATGTCGCCGATCCGGAGGTTCTCGGCCGCCGAGAAGGGCAAGGCTCCCTTCAACGAGCCCGCGCTGCTCCCGCTGAAGAAGAGGAGGTCTCATCGCTGCGTGATGGTCGTGAAGCCGGTGGTGTCATGGCCTTGGTATGAGAGGCCGCCTCCTGGGTACCCGTTGCCCTTGTATCCTCACGCCGACGATTTCGGAGGGAGTAGCGGTGAGCGGCGTCGGCCGCGCCAGGGCCGTGGCCGCCACGCCACAGAGGCGCACGCCGTCGCCCTAGGGGTCCACGCTGCGGACTCCTCACGCGAGTTCGTGCTGTGGGCGGCGATGCCCCCAAGCACTTGGATTCGCCTCCCGCAGTTCTTCGCCGCCGAGATGCCGCCGAGGGGCCTTCGCGAGCTTTGGCTGCAACACGCCGACTGTGACGCCCCAGCGACTCGAGTGGAGATTGGAGTTGTTGCCTCCGGGAAGATCTTCATGACCCGAGGCTGGGCGAGATTGCCCGAGTCTGCCGCGCGGAGGGCGCCCTCACGATCCACTTCGAGTACGATGGCGCCTCCGTGCTGTTCTTCAAGGTCTTCGACGAAGTACGCCGCCGCCTGGAATGCTGCCCTAAAGGAGGTCGCCAGGATGGCACCGTGACGAGCGCTGGGCCTACCGCAGGCTTCGCCAGGAGCTCCTCCAGCGACAGCGGCGACTCCTGGTGGTCTAGCGACTATCCTGACCTTGTGGAGTCTTCGGAGATGAGCGATGACAGCTACGTGCCCCCGAGCTCCCGCCAAGCCTAGAGCAGGGCTGCGGCGTCCAGCCGCCGTCGCCGCTGATCTGGATGGGGTTGGCGCTGGCCTCACATGGCCCACTGTTGATGATGGCGTCGGCGACATCTGGTGCGTGTAGATAGAACTCCTAGGTATTCCTTCCCTTTTGTTCCCTACGAGGAATCAAGAAATGAACCCCGTGGGGGCGTGTAAAGCATTTGTAATGCCTTTTGTCAACATAGCCCTCATTATGAAGATTTGCGTGCGCATATTCTGCCGAGGCTCGGCCTCCCCTTTCCAATCCCGCGACAGCTTGGTGCTCTACGCTGATAGGTCCCGGTCCCCAGGAAGGCTGCAGCCGTCGCTGGTATGCCAAGTCGCATGCCATGGTCAAGGCCAGGAGGTGAGCGGCCCGAGGTCCAGTAAGAGCTCCTGAGGCGCGATGCTCAAGAGGTCCCCTTTAGCGCGCAAGCAGCTGTCTTAGGATGGGAAAGGAAGAAAACATCGCCGTAGCAGTGCAGCGAAGGGAGTGAGCGAGGGTCTCGTGCTGTATTGACTGGTGGATCTAGAGCGAGAATCTATCTTGGCTGTCCGGGGTCGGCTCCTCGAGTCATGCCGGACTCGTGCATCAGCCATTGTAGTGTAGCTTGGTCAGGCCCGTGCGAGCCCCTCCCTTCCATGTTCTTCTTGGTGCTCTGCGTCCTCAGGTCCCGGCCCTCGAGCGAGCTCAGCCGCCGCTGGTATGCCAGGTCGCGTGCCATGGTCAAGGGCAGAGGGTGAGGGCTGGAGAGCCAGTAAGAGCTCCTGAGGCGCGATGCTCAGGATCCCCCTTTTAACGCGCAAGCGAATCGCATGAGAGAAGAGGGAGAGTCCGCGGCATCGCCTACTGTGGCCCTCAGGAAGTTCCTGCAAGTTAGCGCGAGGAAGGGCATCGGTCGTCGTGGTGATTGCTGATTAGCTTCTGGTGCTTGAGAGGGGACTCCCTACTGCGGAGAGCCCCCGGGGCGTGTACAACCCCGCCCTGACACGTGGCTTGCACGGCAGGGCTAGACAGGGTCTGTCTGGGCACTCGTGAGCCAGCGCGGGACTCACGAGGCCTTACCTCAAGGCGGGTTGCGCCTTTTCTTGGTTCTTGTTCGCTGTCTTGGTCCTGCGAGGTGGCTAGACAACCTACACCGAACGAATCTCCTAAGGTCATCGCGTGAGAAGGCCAAGCACCAACGGCCCCAGGAGGTGACGTGAACGGGGCCGGCCCGCCAGACAGAGCTCGACCGTTGGATTTATCGACGCGGCAGGGACAGGCCCGAGCACAGACGCCATGCTTAACTTACTCACGCGAAGGGTCCTGAAGAAAGACGGCCGGCGCGCGGCTCCCATGGTGGGTGGCGATTGAGCAGGTAATAATCATGGGTAGATTAAGCATGGAAAGCATACCGGGTTAAGTAAATGCAGGGAAGATGCATGCCAGTGGGTCAGGCCCACGCGGCTTGGGGATGATATAGCCCGAGGGGCGCCCTCAACAAGGTAAGCTAAAGACATAAAAAAGCGATACATGCCAAAGGGACGGACCCACACGGCCTGGGAATGATGCAGCCCTAGGTGTGCTCCCAGCTGAATGAACATGGAAAATGTCACCTGGTTCTGTTGATGAAGGAGAGTTGGGGCAGCTGAAGGTATGCGGCAAAGGGGCTACCCCTCATGAGCCACCGGGGCCCTGAGCCTCGGGAGGCTCTGGGGGTCCAGGGGGTTCCTTGAGGACCGTCTTCATCTCCGCCAGCAAAACGTGGTGCCTGGCCTCCTGAACTGCCAGGATGCTCTGCAGGTTGCGCTGATAGGCGGTCGCCACGCTCGGCAGGCCAAAATTCATGCGAACGTAGCTGTGAGGTGGGCCCTCACAGCGTCCCACGCGCGAAGGCCAGAAAAGCTCCTGAGAGACGGCTCGGTTGAGCCCTAGGACGTCAAGGCAGACGCGCAGCCCAACATCCTCGCCTGGATGGGGAGCCGCGCCTGGTGAGCGGCGGCCGCCGCGCATGGCCCTTACGTCTTGCAGTTCCTGAGTGGTCTTGGTGATGAACTCCTGAACGGTGGGCATTCCTTGCCCTGTGTTCTCCTGAGGGAAACGTGCCGCGAAGCACGCCTCCAAGTGGTGACCAAGCGCCTCCCTCATGGTGTTGGCAAAGTCTGAGGCCCTCCAGAAGAGAGCCCCCGAGCCCTGCCCTATGCGATGGAGGGAGGCGCCCCAGGCGCGGGCGCCGATCCTGACAAGGTGCTGCTTTCCTGAGGCCCTGCGTGGCGCAACTGCTTCTTCTTCTGAGGGGTGGCCTCAGGAGGGCGCTCGCCCTGGCTGTCGGAGTCGTCGATTGCTGCAGCTTGGAAGGCACGCTCGAGGGAGCACACCGTGTCTCTTTCCTCACATGGGACTATGATGATTCCGCCGCTTCCCTACATCTTGATGACATTGTAGCTGTGATGGGTCACCGCCATGAACTTGGCCATGGCTGGATACCCGAGGATGGCATTGTATGGCAGGCGGATGTAGGCGACATCGAAGTCGATGAGTTCGGTGCGGTAGTTGTTGCGTTCTCCGAAGGTAACAGGGAGGCGGACCTACCCGATCGGGGTATTAGAGCCGTCGGTCACTCCTGAGAAAGGCTTGGTAGGCTGAAGCTGGTCATATGGCACTTGGAGGTTGTCAAATGTGTCGACGGACAGGACGTTGAGCCCTGCACCGCCGTCGATGAGGGTCTTGGTAACTTGCACGTTGCTGATGATTGGTGAACAAAGCATTGGGAGGACGCCTGTAGTAGCTGCGCACTTGAGCTGATCTTCCAAACTGAACGTGATGGGGCACTTGGACCATCTGAGCGGGCGTGTGGCCTCGAGCTTGGGGAGGACCGCATTCACTTCACGAGCAAACTGTTTGAAGATATGC
This sequence comes from Triticum dicoccoides, assembly GCF_002162155.2. Classification (NCBI taxonomy): domain Eukaryota; kingdom Viridiplantae; phylum Streptophyta; class Magnoliopsida; order Poales; family Poaceae; genus Triticum; species Triticum dicoccoides. The sequence continues at coordinate 97,685,632 of NC_041380.1, forward strand.
TACGAGGCTGGGGCTTGAGCTCCGCCCAAGATGCAGGCGATAGTGCGCGGCTCCTGGAATCCCCCAGCCCACTCGTCTTGATGGTGGTCGTCATTCCTTCTGGGTGGTGGCGGTAGAGGAGGAAGGCCAGCATTGCCTTGAGGACGATCCTCACGAGGCTGGTCCCTCCAGGCGCCCTCGCGAGGCTGATCCTGCTAGCGGTCCTCATGAGGCCGGTCGCGCCACTCCTGGCGCGGGCCACGGTTGTCCCAGCGTTCACCACCATGTCCTCCTCCTCGGCCGTAGCCCCGGTCGCTGCGCTCGGGGCGTCGACCGAAGCGTCCTTCTCGAATGGTTCTAAGCTCTTGACAGTCACTGGTGTTGTGGGTATGCAGGTTATGGAAGGCACAGAATGGTCGGCTGCTCTTGGATGACTCGGGCTGGTCTCTGCCGCGCTTGGTGTCCGGTTCCAGCGCGAGCACGGCTGCTCCCTTGCGCTTCACGTCCTTGGCCTTGGCTTTCTTCTCCTTCGGGTCCGCAGCCGGGAGCTTGAGGAGGGAGAGGCGCCCCTCCTCAGCTATGGCGCACTTGGTCGCCAGGTTGAACAACTCCAGATACGTGTACAACTCCTCATGGATGGCGAGCTCCTCCTTCATCTTGATGTCAAGGACGCCATCAGAGAACACGGAGATGATGGCCTCGTCCGTCACCTTGGGGATCTTGAGACGAACGTTGTTGAAGCGCTGGATGTACTTCTGGAGGGTCTCTCCTGGTTGTTGCTTAACTCGACGCAGGTCACCT
>NC_041380.1:97686635-97718276 GCF_002162155.2 Triticum dicoccoides
AGGACCATGGGAAACCAGTTCGCCATGACTTTCTCGTCGCCGTTGGCCAGCTCGATGCTCAGCTCGTAGAGCTGCAGGAACTCCGCGGGGTCAGGGGTGCCGTCGTAGCGAGGAGGCAGATCTGGCTTGAACTTGCCCGGCTAGGCGACACTACGCAGCTCGGGGGAGAAGGCACGGCAGCCGACCATGGTCACCGGGGCCCGCCTTGGAGGTGGAACTTGGTCTTGGCGCCCGCGCGCCGCTACGGCATGCAACGCGGGGCCTTGCCACAACAAACGATCCTAGCGTGGTGGTGCGAGGAGTGGCGGAGCGTTCTCTTGCGGTCGAGGGACTTCTTGACAGCTTCTTTCTTCACGTGTGGGCGCTGGACGCAGTGGGTCGCATCGTGGAGCCGCGCGCCTTGGCGCTAGGGCGCCGTCTTGATGTAGAGGTGGTGGAGGTGCTTCGTGAGCTACATCGCCCGTGGCTGGCGGAGGGCGAGGCAGAGAGTGGGACGGCGTAGGGGAGCCCCCTGCGGCGCGGACAAGCTCGGCGATGCGGTCAAGCCAGTCCTCATAGAGGTCGTCGACTGAGTGGTAGCGCAGGAGCTCGTGTGCCATGAGGAGCGCGGCCCGTGCGTCCGTGGGAACGCGACGAGCCTGAGACAATGAATGAACGAGAGTCAGCGACAGAGTGGCGGTGCGGCCGTCCAGTCGCACCGAGGGGTGCAGCGAGGATGCTTGCTGCTCGTTCCCCGCTGGGTCAGTGGCGTTGTTGGCGGCAGGCAACGGAGAGCGACGGGGCGGCCCACCGTCAGGGGCCGTCTGAGCAACGCGGGTGGCGAGGGCAGCCTGACGCTCGACGCGGGCGCGGCGTGCGTCCTCCATGGAGACGATGAAGCGATGTGACGCGGAGCGACCGAAGGGAAGCTTCAGCGCACCCCTACCTGGCGCGCCAAATGTTGGATCACGGGTTCCGGCAAAACCCTTAAGGTTCGAACACTAGGGTGCGCGCGAAGATTTCCCCCCTACCGATCCACGTCCTAACTTAGCTAAGATCTTACGAACTAACTCGATGAACTCGCAACACAAAGGACACAAGATTTATACTGGTTCGGGCCACCGTTGTGGTGTAATACCCTACTCCAATGTGGTGGTGGTGGATTGCCTCTCGGGCTAAGGATGAACAATACAAGGGGAAGAACAGCCTCCTGAGGAGAGGTGTTCTTGTGCTTGGTGGATGTGATTGTGGGGATGAACTAGTCCTAGTCTAAGATGAGGTCACCCCTACACTACAAAAAAAGACACATCCGTGACATTTTGGGCTAAACAATTTTTTTTTCTGTCATACATATGACACTTCTATGACGATAATTGTGACAAAACCCGGTATCATCATAGATGTGGTGGGCTCCTACTTCTATGACAAAAAATCATGACAGAAAATGGGTTTTTCGTCCTGGGCGGGCCGGAGACGCAGCTGCATGACATTCTTTGGGTCGTCCATGACGGAAAAAACCGTGGTAGAAGTGAGGGCGAGGAAAATTTCGGGGAGTTCCCGGTTACGGTGGGAGGTCGGGGGCCGAGCGATGTGCGTTTCTCTCGTACACGTACGCGTGTGTGTGCGAGGCGTTGGCTGTAACTGAACCCGAGCGAGGCGTTGGGCTCTAACTGAACCCGAGCGATTGCACTGCAGGCTACGCGTTACTGAACTCGAGCGATCGATCGATGGTTGTTAACTGAACCCGATCGAGCGATTCCTTTGCTACTGCTGCTAACTGAAGTCGATCGATTGGATGAACAGTGAGCGTTGCAGGGGGGGTTGGATGAACTGTGAGCAGTGGCATTGCCTCTGGATGAACAGGACCCCGTGGTGTGGAGGGCTGGATGAACAGTAGACGACGGAGGGGTGCCCGTGGAGGGGTGGTTGAACAGGACCCCGTGGTGTGGAGGGCTGGATGAACAGTAGATGGTGGAGGGGTGCCGGTGGAGGGGTGGTTGAACAGTAGCCAGTGGAGTAGCGTGCGGTAGAGGCTGGATGAACAGGAGCCCGTGGAGGCTGGAGGAGGTCGATGGTGGAGATGAACAATATCCCGTGGAGTCCCGTTTTGCGGTACGCCACACCCCTCCCGATGAACAGGACCCCCGTTTCGGCCGTAGGAGGTCCATTTGTCCGTTTTGCGGTACGCCACACCCCTCTCGATCAACATGACCCCCGTTTCGACCGTAGGAGGTCCGTTTCATCCGTTTTGCGGTACGCCACACCCCTCCCGATCTACAGGACCCCTATTTCGACCATAGGAGGTGCGTTTCCTCCGTTTTGCGGTACGCCACACCCCTCCCGATCAACAGGGCCCCGTTCAGAACGTAGGAGCTCTGTTTCCTCCATTTTGCGGTACACCAGGCCTTGTTTCCATCACCTGTTCCGTCCAAGCCCTCCCGATGAACACGACCACGCATTCCGTTCCGACCCAGCCGGTTGGCTCCCACGCGTTCCGTTGCCTCCCGATGAACACGACGCATTCCGTTGCCTCCCCATGAACACGACGCATTCCGTTGCCTCCCCATGAACATGACGCATTCCGTTGCCTCCCCATGAACACGATGACGACGTTGTTTCTCCGTTCCGACCCAGCCATGTACACGAGCCCTGGCCATATGTATGCGCGAGTAGGCGTTCGAGACCTCGCTCGTATGTACACATACGTGGCCGTATTTTTTTCTTGCACCCTGGTCGTTGTACGTACGTGTACATGCTACGTGCACCTCTACTACGACACGTGCGCGCCTCTACTATGATGCGTGCGCGCCTCTACACCGACCAGTATGTACATACACGTTCGCGACCAGAATGACAACGCTACGTACGCTTCAACCAGGTGGGTCCCGACTGTCAGGCACTTCCTTGCTTGCGAAGATGTAGCTGGTGGGTCCCAGCAGTCAGGGGGTGAATCATTTTTTTTGCCCGGACGCACTTCCTTGCGTGTGAAGGTGTAGCTGCTGGGTCCCAGCAGTCAGGGGGTGAATCGTTTTTTTGCCCAGACGCACTTCCTTGCGTGCGAAGGTGTAGCTGGTGGGTCCCAGCAGTCGGGGGGTGAATCGTTTTTTTCGGACGCACTTCCTTGCGTGTGAAGATGTAGCTGGTGGGTCCCAGCAGTCAGGGGGGTGAATCATTTTTTCCCGGACGCACTTCATTGCGTGCGAAGATGTAGCTTGTGGGTCCCAGCAGTCAGGGGGCGAATCATTTTTTTGCGAAATACGGTGGCCCGCCCAATGGGTCCCCGCTGTCAGGTGGAGGAATAATTATTTTGCGCGTAATAAGGAGGCACTTCCTTGCGGCTGCCGTGGACCCAGCTGTCAGCCTCTCCACATACAGTCCACGTCCAATGGAAGTCGTTCCTTGACCACGTTGACCACGCCGCACCGAGAGCACCAGGGCGATGGACGACGGTGAGGCCTAGGGAGGGGACGACATGGAGTCGGGGAAGACGCGGCAGTGGATGCACACGCGGAGAGGAGTACGAGGGTTCATTGGTTCGGCTGCGCTGTCGTCGTCGCAGAATAACAGGGGGTGTGGGTGGGTGGAGGGATGTCCTGGCCAGCGGTGGGAGTTGTAGGGGGTTGTGAGGCCTCCGCGGCAGCACAGCCGGCCACGGGAGGCAGGAGCAGGCGGCACGACTGGCGCTGCTTTGGGCGGCTGGAGCAAGAAGACCAGAGGTTGAAGAAGCACGACAGCCGTTGGATGGACATCGTACGGTCACTGCAGCTAGAATCGTTTATATTGACTAAGTTGACAAAGCCCTTGGTACGTCAACTTACTAGGCCCACAGGTCAGCTTCCAAAATGGTGCGCCCCAGATGTCAGGGGGAAGAATCATTTTTTGGGCGGGTGAAGCTAGAATATATGAGATTGAAGAAGAAGCACGGCATCCGTTGGATGGACATCCAACGGCCACTGCTCCTAGAACCGTGTGTTGACTATAAGTTGACAGAGCCTTGCATACGCGTCAACTCTGTTTTTTAGGGGACGCGTCAACTTAGTAAGGCCAGAAGTGTGTGGTAGAGAACTTATAGCCCATTTGAGATTTGTAAGAATGTGTAGCCCATTTTTGAATTCTAATGGAATTTACTACAACCCATTTACAGTTTGTTAAAAGTACAGCCCATTTCAACCAACCATTCAAAACAGAATTCAATAAAATTTCCCATAATTTTGATGGGATCCGAAATATTTTTATCCCAAAATTTCTAGTCAGATTAGATACAATTTCAATATAAATTTATATTACGTAAAAATCCAACGAAACATTGCGCTCGCAACAATTAATGAAATTAAAATTTTCAATATCCAAAAATAATATTTTATAAAGTAATCACGTGTTTGGTGCATTTTTTAATAGTTACTGCCCAGTTTTTATAATTACATCCCATTTATTATTTCTTAAAGCCCATTTTCTTGTTAAGCCTAATGCATCCCTCCTAGGAAAGATTTGCAGCCCAGCGGGGCAGAGAATAACAACTTGACCTTGCCTGGTATTCCTAAAAAAGTATAGCTGGGTTAGCCATTTTCAGCTTGAAAAAAATTAATATCTGGGTTGGATATCTGGCCTGGGCTAGACGGGCCACAGCCCGCCAGTTAATACCTGCAGCGATGTTTTCGTTGTTGTTTAGGGGAGAAAAATTAATATCTGGGCTAAACATCGAAAAACTCTGCAGTGCTCACACCTCAAAAACACAAATACTGCTCGAGCTGCTTAGTCCCAGGTGTTGGCCGCTTCTTGTGCAATTCTCTCGTTTATTGACTACTACATAGGTTGACAATGGTGTGGGACCGTGATGTCAGGAAACTAGGAGGAAGCAAAATAAATTATAGTATATATATATAATAAGGAGGCACTTGCGTATGTGAGGCTATGGACCTGGTGGGTCCCCTTTGTCATCCTCTCCAAGTGAAGTCATCTCCTCGCCCGCGCGCGCTTTCTGCCCGAAACAGTCAGCGCCGCCCGCCTGTCCATCTGCCGCCCACATTAATGATACACGGTTGCCGAGGTGGCTACTCCGGCGCCACACGTCCGTCCCTCCGCCCGCCCACCATTGCTATATAAACTGCTGCGCCGGCCATAGCCGCAGTCATCCACATCCGTTCCCTTTCTCCTCTCCACACCACTACTGCCCACCATGGGACGGGCGGACGACGAGATGGCAGCCATTGCTGCCGACCGGCTGGCCGGCAGGCAGCCGGAGGACGACGACATCCCAATGGAGAACATGGTAGTCGATGATCCGGCGCCAACCCCCTCCTCCATGCCATCCTCGCCGGTGCATTGCACCATGACCATTGGCGAGGCCCGTGCCCAATATATGGACAGGGTGAGGCAGATGCGTGAGGAGCAGTTCTCGGAGGCGCAGGCCGATGCCGCCTACAACCACCATCTCCTCCAGGAGCACCTGCAGGCGGAGGAGCAGATCACCGCGGAGCGGGCGGAGCAGGAGGCGCTGCTCGACTCGTACCTCTCTGCCCACAAGGGCCGCCTCGAGCGCTGGTGGTACCGCATGCGGGTGGTGGAGGCTGCGGCCGCCTACAAAGAGGCTAGCAAAGAGGGCGATGAAGCGGGTGAGGCACTGTTTGGCGAGACCGAGGACGAGGCAGAGGACAATGCCGGCTCCGACGAGCCCCTGCTCCGCTGGCGTCGACGAGGTCCTACTCCGCCGAGGCCCCGTGGCGCCAACAACGAGGCAGAGGACACTGCCGGCTCCTTCGAGGCCCTGCCCCGCCAACAACGAGGTAGAGGACATCGTTGGCTCAGCCGAGGCCCCACCCTGCCAGCACCGTGGGGGAGGATTTCCACCGCTCCGCTGAGGCGCTGCCCACCGGCAACGAGACAGAGGACATCGCCAGCTCCGTCGAGGCCCCGCCCCGCTGCCAACGAGGCCGCGCCACACAGAAAACAAGGAAGAGTAGAACACGGTACGTCGCCGCCGCTCGGGTCACATGTCAGTTACGCAACTGCACCTGCAGTTAAGTCACTGAAGCTTCCGTTCGGCTCAGTGGGACATAGGTGGGTAGCTTCGGTTAATTAATTATACCTCCAGCGCACCCCTTTTGAGTTGAAGAATGTATGAAATGTATTGAAATCCGGCATGTTTATATGAAATCCGACCGTGTATGAATGAATTTATTTCGATTAGTTCGAATTCTTGTATCACTGGCATTGGATGAACATGCAAAACAATACGTACTAGCATTATTCCCAGGGTGATCACCTCGTTTGCAGCAGTTTCACATGTACTCCCTCCGGTCCTTTCTAGTCTACAAGTTTTGTCTGCAGTCAAAGTATCTCTACTTTGACAAATCTTATACAAAAAAGTATGCACTTTCAAAATGTGCAAAGTAAAAAGGAACAGAAGGAGTACAAAGAGTTTGAGCAGCTTTTTAGCGTTTCTGTACATTGCAATCAAACACACAGGCCTGGCAATTCATAGAGAACATTCAAAACAATCAATGATTATGCATCTCAGCGACTCACATGTCAGAGGCAATATTTACTTCACAACTAAAGAATAAAGAAAAAATTGATCGACGCCGTTGACAGCAAAGGGCGTCCCATTCAAAAATATCAAACGCATGTCTTGCTAAAATAAATGAGCAAAATTTGACAAGGTTGTCCCATTCCAAAATATCAAATGCCTACAATTGTGGAATGGGCAGGGTTTGCCATCAGTTCGGACATTGACATGGCACCTCATGCTAAATAAACCAGCTGTTCTTTTTGTGCAGTTCCACCAAAATCAACCAAATTTGCACGTAGCTTGTGTGATTTCGCCCTTCTATGTTGCGACGCCTTGAACTTATCGGCACCTCCTTTCTTGTGGTGGAAATGAATGATTCGACGTATTCATGAACATTTTGTGCAGTTCCCATTGAAATCAAGCTGAGCACCCCTGTTTGCACAAATACAAAAAATTAATTAGTATAAAGCAAACTGTACTATGAATTGACAGTTTCGACAGGCACATACATGGTCCATGTAGATCACACTTTTAGAAAAATGGAACTCACCAGAAAGAATCCTAAAACAACATTGTACTCGCGCATCATAGCAAAAAAATGGAGATTTGTCAGTCCTTCTGAGCTGAAGTTAGTTTGGTCTTGTGGGGAGTAATGTAACCATCCTTCAACTGCTCCTTCTGATGAGAAGATAGATAGGGCTTCTTGATCCTGGCATAATCGGAACTAGTCACTTCACGTACTCCATATTCTTCTTCAGAGGGAGATGATCCTGTTGTGCAAAGACAAGAGGACTACTAAATGCTAGCATCCCTGTTTGCTCGAAAAAAGGAAAGGAAATATTTAAAACAACACAGATGAAGCACTTCTCAAGGACAATACCACCTTTTCATGACAATATCTAAACAGTAGCACAACACCAATAGAGATGACAAAGCTCAATCATATGGATGAAGTCAGTGGGCGAGTACCAACCTTTGTCAGGAGGCTTATTGTGTAGAGCATACAGATGAAGCACTTCTCCGGAACCATCTGTTGCTATCTATGGTGGTGGCCATGCTTACTATATACTCCTCGATTAGTTTAATGTTTCCAACATCTTCTTGTGCAGTTCCACTAAAATATATGGTATCTTCAAAGAAGATCCCTATTTGCACAAGTAGAGATAATTACATATTACATTAAGAGTGGCATCAAATCGGTGGCAAAACAATTGCTCGTTCCAGCCATAGCAATAAATTAAGATGCAAAACTATATCATTACTTGTGTCATCACAGTTCCAGTGCTTCATTACAGCACCGGGAGTTGATTTTTGTTTTTCTTCCGCTTGTTCTTCCCCTTCATCACTTGGTTCAATAACAGACAAGCTTCGCCTTCAATGTAAGATTTGGCATGTCAATTAGGGAGCACAAGTATAGTACTAAACTTAATTTTCTGATGAAAGTGGCAAAATATAGGCCAGCAGTTGTGAAATATCCTTGTCTTACCTCAATGGGATATTACGATGCACACACATATTGGAAGTCTTGTCTCCATTTGTGCAGTTCACTAAAATCAAGCAACATTATCTTACAAGTAGCACAACATATGAAAGCACACTACAGAATCATGTGAAAGAAGGCTAGTACTAACCTCTCATGATGCGGAATTCAAACAACTCACAAGAAGAAGATATGAACCAAATTCGCCTTAATGGATAGGAAGTAAGATCTCCTCTTGTGCAGTTCCACTAAGATAAAGAAATCAAGCAACGTTGTCGGTGCGACATTTTGGTTGAACTGCACAAAACACTCTTAAAACAAAAGTGTTTTGTGCAGTGCAACAAAAGCTCACAATGGTAACGAGGTGAAGTAGATAACCCTGTTTACACAATGGTGGAAAGGAAACAATTAGTGGTCAATAACGGTGGATGACACAGAAGCCAACAAAAAGAAGCATCTACCTTATCTAAATGGGAAAGAAAGCAAGACAGTATCATTTCTCAAACGGTGGCATTGATTAATATTAACATAGAGATTATATTAACAATAAAATTCGTTAAACATGTAATTTGCTTTTAACTGTGACTAAAAAAACTCCGTGTCAGTCCCATCTAAACCAAACAAGAGGGACTTTAGGGGACTAAAAGTGGGCATTTGGGACTAAAGAAAGAATACCCCTAGGGAGTCTTTTTGGGACTTTTTCCAATAGTTGCCCCTGCCACGCATCGCACCTTGTCACTATTAGTTCATTACTAGGGGTAACATGGTCTTTTAGCATGTCATTTAATAACCTCTAGTCCATGTTTAGTCCCTGGAACCAAGCAGGTAGGGACTAGGGAGTTTTTAACCAAACAGGGCCTTAGATTAACAATAGCTAATGAGTTGCACGGGACAGTGGACGCACCAGCACCATGTGCATCTACCGATGTACTGTGGTCATGCACAGTCTGTTGCAACAAAGAACAAACAACCAAGGAGCATATTTGTGTTGGTCCCAGTTTTCTTATCTTTAGACACCTTTCCCTATGTGAGCGCAGCGAATCTAGTCCTGCTCAAACTCTACAGCCTTATCCCTTCCTTTCCTTTTTGAACCAGTACTTTCGCCCCTTCCTTTCCTCTTTGAACTACGTCCTAGATTTATGCGATACAATTTTACCCACTACTTTCCCCCATTCCTTTCCTCTTTGAACCACGTCCTAGATTCATGCTATACAACTTTCCCCCTTCATTTCCTGTTTGAACCATGTCCTATATTCATGCTATATACAACTTTTCCCACTACTTTCTCCCACTCCTTTCCTCTTTGAACCATGTCCAAGATTCATGGTATACATGCAGCTAGAGCAATGCATGTGGAGTAAGTAAATTATAACTTAAGGTTCTTGGGGCGTGGTTTGGTGGGCAACGAGACGACGACGAAGAAGAAGGGCTCAGAGGCCCTCCCACGCCGCCACTGGGTGGAAAGTGAACAACTGCGCCGGTAGTCCCTTGCCGACGGCGACAGCGTTAAGCCTCCTTCCCTTCCCGGCCGAGGGATCCTGCCGGCTCATTGAGCAGCAGTGAGGGGAGAGAGGGGCAAACGAAGTCTTGTTTAGATCTGGAGAGGGCGAGAGAGTGTGAAGAGAGCAAGTACAAGCGATGAGGCTCCATATGGAGAGGGCGAGAGAGTGTGAAGAGATCAACTACAAGTGCTGAGGCTCCAGCGTGTATATATATACTGGAGAGAGAGTGTGAAGCATGCAAACCCTAGAAAACATTTTGACTAGTCAAAGAATCCTCCTGGTACAAATTATGCTCAAGTGTAGTTATCGAACCCGAGACCTCAAGTTTGATGAGCGAACAGGCTAACCAGCTACACAACCCTCCCGTTATGTTCAACGAGAGGGAAATAACCTTTTATACATTCCTGCATTCATGTGACAAGCATGCCGTGTTTATTTTGTGTGTGGGAGTCATTGGGATTTCAATCATAATCGTGTCATGTGGCTTTGGTGGTAAGACTATCCACAGTGGTGCGGAAATAATGCAGCCTTAGTCACCTTACCCCTCTCCACGTAGTACGTTGGGTCCCACCAGTCAGAGGGTGAAACAAACAAATTAATAAGAAAAATTAAAAGCCCCAGCGGTGTTTCTTACCTCACACATCTCGCTACTGCTCGGGAACACTGTCCAATTGATCCCTCTGTTCGCTCACGTACTATTTTAAGTGAATCCTTATTATAAACTGCACACAAATTTTGGGCACTTGTATTCGACTTAAGTCAGTGTGCCATCGTATCTCGTATACTTACTACTCCCTCCATCTAGGTGTAATAAGTCATGTTAGAAGGTGCAACGGCAACATGGTGCGTGCGTATGTGTGTGTGTGTGTGTGTGTGTGTGTGTGTGTGTGTGTGTGTGTTTAACAGCATGTGTGTGTTAGAGAGAGCGACAGATCGACCTACTCCTATAGAGAGATGTTGTGTAGTGTATGATTTTGGCCGTGAGAGTCGGTGCATCATCTCATTTCCGAGCGTGTCTAGTAGGGACATGCGGACAGCTGCCACGCCCGCTCCTGACCAGCCGGGCCCACCCAAAGCCCCTCCATCGCCCGCGCACGCTTCTCGCACGAAATGGTCAGCGCTGCTCCAAAGAATCGGTGCCACATTCATGCCCGGGCAGAGCGGATGCGACCTCTCACTAGCGCAAGAGTGATGGTTGCTTCATCCGTCCAACTTACTGCTGGGTCTATGTGATTTGACGGCTCATTGGTTTTTATTACCGACGTCGTAGGACTGCTGGATGTCCCATGCTTTCGGCGAAAGGAGGTACTACTACTAGATTACAATTTTCTCCATTCTTACAGCGGAGGCGTGCAAGAGCAGTGAAACACACGCATGCTCAGTGATTACATGCCCCACCTCACACTATCACCGTGCGACACCTAACTCTTTACATATTACTCCCTTTGTTCCTAAATATTACTAGATGAGTCCAGGCGTTGCCGCGGAACAGCGGTATATCTCTCTGCGCAAAATTATCGATTTCACAGAACTAAAAAAACTCTATAACCACATGACAAATGTGGTAGCCAAACTAAATAAACTCCCATCATCATTTAGATCATCCCACGTAAGGAAAAAAGATCAGCCAACTCCTACTGCATAATGGGATTATATTTTTCTTTTTGACATGTTAATGGGACTTAAAAGCTCACTTACATGCATGCTACCGGTGCATGCTTGCATGCAGACATGTTGATGTGATTTAAAACCCACTCACATGCATGTGCCACGGTATTTCTGCATGCTTGCATGTGGCTTAGTGCGGAGCCTCTCAACGTCTAGATCAGACAGTTATTATGGACTGATTTACTTCATCTAGCGGCTACATCAATTTTGATGATGTGGTTCCAGGAGACGATAGAGAATTCCTAGTAGTGGGGGCTAGCTATTACTAGTAGATAAGTCTTTCTAGAGATTCCACTACATACGGAACAAAATGAATGAATCTACACTTAAAATGCATCTATATACATTTGCATGTGGTTCATGGTGAAATCTCTACAAAGACTTATATTTAGGAATGGAGGAAGTACTAGTATAGTACGTACTGTAATTTACGAGCGAGATAAATTTGTACAATGCTATGAAGCTTCCAAAATATTAACCTTGCGATTGGCTCTTTGCCTCTTCGGGAAGTCGAGCAATAATGGTAGTGCAATATATATCATTCTGGCTATATGAGACCGAATGAATTGCTGCACGTCCACCATGTGGGCGAGGGTCGAGGGGCGAGGCAGAGTGCTACATACGGAGCAAAATGAGTGAATTTACACTCTAAAATATGTCTATATACATCAGTGTTTGGAGTATGTACTAGTAGTTCATATTGAAATCTACTAAAGGACATATATATTCCAAACAATATGATATAATCTCTATAACCAAGGTATTAATGACGAGGAGTAAACAGAGGGAGTAGTAAATTTTTCTCCTCGTCCTGCGAGCTACCGCGCGCATGGGCGAGGGAGCGGGCGTAAGGCGGAGCAAGCTTCACCTCATCCTGCGATCCACCGCACCCGTGGGCGGGGGAGACGGCGTACTAAGCAAGCTTCTCCTCATTCTGCGAGTTGACGGGACACATAAAATGTACTCCAGTGTATAGAGCCTTGCCTCTAAGGTAGGCCCCACATGGTTTGCCTCTTTTTTTAACATAACACGTCAAGTCACAATTTGTTTGTTCACCCGTGGTAGACGGTCCTCCCTCCACCAAGTGGACAACCAGTACACGTGCCAAATTACCACGTGGGCTGCCTTTTTCGTACAGAAATGAGCTTCACCGTGTACTGCTACCTCTTAAGCACTGCGTTGGTTTTCCTCGAAGAGGAAGGGATGATGCAACAAAGTAGCGTAAGTATTTCCCTCAGTTTTTGAGAACCAAGGTATCAATCCAGTAGGAGGCTACGCACGGGTCCCTCGTACCTGCACAAAACAAATAAATCCTCGCAACCAACGCAAATAGGGGTTGTCAATCGCTATAGGGCCACTTACGAGAATGAGATCTAATAGATATGATAAAGATATATTTTTGGTATTTTTGTGATAAAGATGCAAAGTAAAATAAAGGCAAAGTAAATAGCAAAGGAAATAACTAAGTAGTAGGAGATTAATATGATAAAGATAGACCCGGGGGCCATAGATTTCACTAGTGGCTTCTCTCGAGAGCATAAGTATTCTACGGTGGGTGAACAAATTACTGTTGAGCAATTGACAGAACTGAGCATAATTATGAGAATATCTAGGCATGATCATGTACATAGGCATCATGTCCGAGACAAGTAGACCGACTCCTGCCTGCATCTACTACTATTACTCCACTCATCGACCGCTATCCAGCATGCATCTAGAGTATTAAGTTAAAAACAGAGTAACGCCTTAAGCAAGATGACATGATGTAGAGGGATAGACTCATGCAATATGTAGAAAACCTCATCTTGTTATCCTCGATGGCAACAATACAATACGTGCCCTACTGCCCCTACTGTCACTGGGAAAGGACACCACAAGATTGAACCCAAAGCTAAGCACTTCTCCCATTGCAAGAAAGATCAATCTAGTAGGCCAAACCAAACTGATAATTCGAAGAGACTTGCAAAGATAACCAATCATACATAAAAGAATTCAGAGAAGATTCAAATATTATTCATAGATAGACTTGATCATAAACCCACAATTCATCGGTCTCAACAAACACACCGCAAAAGAAGATTACATCGAATAGATCTCCACAAGAGAGGGGGAGAACATTGTATTGAGATCCAAAAAGAGAGAAGAAGCCATCTAGCTACTAACTATGGACCCGTAGGTCTGAGGTAAACTACTCACACTTCATCGGAGGGGCTATGGTGTTGATGTAGAAGCCCTCCATGATCGATGCCCCCTCTGGTGGAGCTCCGAAACAGGCCCCAAGATGGGATCTCGTGGATACAGAAAGTTACGGTGGTGGAATTAGGGTTTTGGCTCCTTTTTTGATCGTTTGGGGGTACGTGGATATATATAGGAGGAAGGAGTATGTCGGTGGAGCAACAGGGGGCCCATGAGGGTGGAGGGCGCGCCTGGGGTAGACAGGTGCGCCCCCTACCTCGTGGCCTCCTCTCTTGTGCCTTGACATAGGGTCCAAGTCTCCCGGGTCTTGTTCGTTGAGAAAATCACGTTCTCGAAGGTTTCATTCCGTTTGGACTCCGTTTGATATTCCTTTTCTTCGAAACCCTAAACAGGCAAAAAACAGCAATTCTGGGCTAGGCCTCCGGTTAATAGGTTAGTCCAAAAAATAATATAAAAGTGGATAATAAAGCCCAATAATGTCCAAAACAGTAGATAATATACCATGGAGCAATAAAAAATTATAGATACGTTGGAGACGTATCATGTACCTGCGCGGGTGTGGTTGGAAAAGAGACGGGAGTACGTGCGCCCTGCATGCACCTCTTCTCTTCGTGCATGTCCCCCACCTACGTGGGTGTGTGTGAGAGATACAAACCGCGTTCATGAGTGTTTTTTGTTTTGGGGTGGGGGTGGGGTGGGGGTTGATTTCGTGAATTATTTGTGGGAATATGTGTCGATGACATCTCAAACAAAATTTTGCATGCAATGTGTGTGAAATGGAGGCCTATCCATATCATACATAGAGGGTCGGGCAATCCACGAGAAGAGAGGGAGGGGTCATAGCTATCGATAGAGTCGAAGAGAGGATCAAGTGGGTGGGTGCGAGATCGATGAAGAGAGCCATCGAAATTGTGTGTGTGCAAGTCAAAGATATAGGGCGGTTGGCGTACCGGAACATTAGAGGGCACATGTCAAGTTTGTGTGTGGCAGGGAGACATGACTAGAGCACTTGATGTATCGGTGTGTGGAGGGGAGTGAAAGTGCGTTATATCGACTAGAGGGGGGGTGAATAGGCGATTTTTATGAAAGTATTCAAAACGTGGAAGTTATGAAGACAAACAGTAGAGATATGCCTATTACTATGCAGCAGAAGTTAGACTACACTAGGCAAGCCATGGTCAAGTATCAACAGAGTGAAAGCACAGTGACAAATAGCTGTAATGTAATTAGGATCAGGTAGGAAGATACTATGAAGCCAAACAGATCATACACTCACGTTGTGAAGACAAAAGATAGAACAGACATGCAATGACTTCACAATGAGTGATCAGTAAGTAAAAGGAAGTGAAGATGAAACCAGTGACTCGTTGAAGACAATGATGTGTTGGACCAGTTCTAGTCGTTGTGACAACTATACGTCTGGTTGGAGCGGCTAGGTATTTAAACCTTAGGACACACAGTCCCGGACACCCAGTCCTGAACACGCAGCTCAGGACACCAAGTCCTCACCGTATTCTCCTTGAGCTAAGGTCACATAGTCCTCGCCCAATCACTCTGGTAAGTCTTCAAGGTAGACTCCCAAACCTTCACAGACTTCGTTCACTGGCAATCCACAATGTCTCTTGGATGCTCTAAACGCGACGCCTAACCGTCTGGGGATGCACAGTCCTCAAGTGTAATAAGTCTTCAGATCACACAGACAAGAAGACTTAAGTGATGCCCAATGTTCTCTGACTCTGGGTGGTTAGGGCTATTCTCCTCGCTAGGAATTTTCTCTCAAAGGCTTCGAGGTGGGTTGCTCTCAAATGACAAAAGCCGTGCACTGAAATCTGAGCAGCCAACCGTTTAAGGTTGTAGGGGGTGGGCTATTTATAGCCACTTGGCAACCCGACCTGATTTGTCCGAAATGACCCTGGGTCACTAAGGAACTGACACGTGTCTCAACGGTCAGATTTCAAACTCTCATGGAAACTTTACTTGGGCTACAAGCAAAGCTGACTTGTCCGGCTCTGGACAAGATTCGTTCCCATTGTCTTCACTCGAAGACATAGGTTTTTGGTTTAGGCATCACTTCAGTCATTCTGACTGGTTCTCCTGGACCCCACTTAACAGTACGGTGGTTCCTATGACTCAACACAAAAAGAAAAAGAACTACGAAAGATCTAAGTCTTCGAGCTCCATAGGCTTCATAACGTGTCTTCTTTTGTCATAGTCTTCAATGTGAATATCTTCATATACCACCTTTGGCTTCAATGTCTTCATACATTTCTAGGGGTCATCTCTGGTAGTGAAACCGAATCAATGAGGGACTTCTACCTGTGTTATCCTGCAATTCTCACAAACACATTAGTCCCTCAACTAGGTTTGTCGTCAATACTCCAAAACCAACTAGTGGTGGCACTAGATGCACTTACAATCTCCCCCTTTTTAGTGATTGATGACAAACTAGTTGAAGTTTTCAACGGGGAATATAGTCTGTGAAATTGTAAAGGATAAGGAATTGTCTTCATAAGTTGCAAGGGCTCCCCCTGAAGATGTGCATATAAGTTAATTTGCTTTTGGAATGCAAATGCACATGGCAGGTTGTACTTGTGGAGATCCACTTCAGCTTATGATGACAATCCACTATGCATGTGAAAGTATATGAAGATAATGACATGCGTAATGGAAAATGGACGTCTGCAGAATGAGATAAGTGCGGAATTTATCGTCGCACATGCGGAATTTATCTTCGCAAAACAGGGTGGCAGACAAGTAGTAGACGACCATCTGGTTTAAGTGTTACAACTCATAAGAATCAAATGTAGCAAAAAGAACGAGAGTTGTAAGCACGAAGCAAAATATAAAGCACCCGCCCATATGAACCCGCTTGAAGACTATCAATCTCATATGCTTCTCCCCCTTTTGTCAGTAATGACCAAAAAGGTTTGAAGACATAGAGTCTCTACTCGTTCCCATGAGGAGTAGACGAAGTAGCAGGGTTGTTGGCGTTGTTTGGCGGTGCAGAAGAGCTTGGAGGTGCTGAAGCAGGTGGCGGTGAGGTAGCATCGTCTTCTTCATCAATGATTCTGGCAGTGACTGTGGCAGCAGATGAAGAAAACTCAGAGTCTTCAAGAGATGGAGTCCCCAGCAGCACAGCTCTTCGAGGTGGTGTGGAGTCAAATTTGAATCTCCTAGTGAAGCCATCCTCTTGAAGATCAGCTTTAGAAAGCATCATCGTTAGCCCTTTCCGTGTGCGGCGACAGGTTTCATGGCAACGAAAGCGTTCTTGGTGGCAAGATTTCGGATGCGATTTACATCCACCAAGAGGCTCTTCATCTGTCTCTTCAACCAGTCGTGATGCCTATCCTGCTTTTGATGAAGGGCCACAAGAAGCTCTCGGTCATTGAGAACACGAGTGTGCTTCTTGGGTCTTGAAGCAGTGGCACTGTCAGTGGCTTTAGTTGAAGCAGGGTGTGGTGCACGTGTAGTGCCAGCCAAAGGATACACCCTGGAGATGGCTTCAACACCTTCAACGTTTTGAGTGAAGCTCTGGTGTTCTGCATTCTGAAGACTCAAAGCTTGCTTGGCAGGCTCAGGATATATAGCTTCAGCAGAGGTATCCACATCTGGCAAGAAGATCCGATGGTTGCGGGCTGAGGGCTGATATGAGATCGTAGAGTGAAGCTTGATCAGTCTCATTACCCAAGGAGCATAGAACTTCAAACCAAGTAAATCTGAGCCTGATGCAGCAAGTTGGCGTATGAAGAAGTCCTGTGCGTTGAAGCATTTGCCATGAAGGATACAAAATATCAGAGTCTTCATTGCACCCTCGATCTTGGCATTTGGAGAGTGCCCTTTGATAGGCCAGAGAGTCCGCCGGATAATGTGATAGATGGTTCTGGGCAGGTACTCAAAGTCTTCAACAAAGAACTCTGTTGGATAAGGAGCATCGTGGGGCAATGGCTTCATCATGGAGAGCATCTGACTCGTATTTGGTTTAGGCCTCTGGAATATGCTCTCAAGAGCTTCAGTGTGTAGTGGACAACCTTCCTCGAAGAGTTCGCCAGGAGTGGGCAGGCCGGAGAGCTCAATGATATCAAATGCATTGGCTTCGTGATGGACATTGCCGGTCATCCACTCCAGGGCCCAAGTCTTCGGATCTCTGTTGTATCCTTTGATGTGGAGGGTGGCATAGAATTGCAGCGGAAGCTCTTCATTCCAGTGCTCTTCATCAGTTACAAACTGCAGCAGACCCACTTGCTTGAAGCAATCCAACGCTTCCTCTAAACAGGGCAGACCAGCAATGGCTTCAACATCAAGGCGCTTGTGCGGGAAGATGCAACCTTGGTTGTATAGGATGCATGAATAGTAGCTGCGCTGAGGATAGCTCCAGAACCTATCTGATGAAATCCTTTCCCTTGAATAGGGGTTCTTGGAGCTGTTGAAGAACGTATTATCTGCCTTGAAGCTATTGATGTTAAAGGAGCCAGGTGCTGATGCAGGACCTGGGAACCTCGGCAGCCTTGGGACTGGCTTATGGACATGAGGCCTGTGCTCAACATGGTAATCAAATTGAGGACCTGCAGCAGACTCAGGAACAGAAGTGTCTGGATCAGTAACTTCGCTGTCTTCTGAATCTTTTGGTGGGGAGGGCTCCACATTGGCTTCAGTGTTGGTTGTGGCAGCCTCAATATTTTCAGCCTCCGATTGACTAGCTGGAGGGTCGGTCACAAGCACGTTCTCCTGGAGAACTGCTTCTTGGTGGAACATAGGAGTGGGCTCTTGTGGTGCTTCTTCTGCGGCTGATGTAGCCGGAATGTCTTCAGCATAGACTTGAGGCCTTGGACCTTTGCGAAGCCTGCGGAATGCAGACGATGCCTGTGGGGTTGGAGTGGGCTGGGCCTCATTGTCTTCTTCCTCTTGAGGGTGATCCGCCCATGACGCATCTTGTGCAATTGGCGTCAGAGGACGACCAATGCTGATGAGTTCGTTGTGTTCATACTGAGGAAGGGCTGCATCATCTTGTACATTGTCCTGATGACCAATGTCTTCAGCAGCGATGGAGTCGGCTGCTGGTATGTCTTCAGCTTCAGGAGCCTCTGTGGAAGCAGGCTCATGAACCGTCAGTTGACGTTCTGCGTTAGGGTGAACCACAGAAATAGGTTCAACTATCAAGGGCTCTGTGGGAGCAGCCCGAGATTTCTTGGTCTTTCTCTTTTTCTTGCTGGGGGCAATAGGAGAGGCTTCAGAGCTTTTCCTTTTCCTGGCTTCAGCCTCAGCAGTTCTTGTCTTCTTGAGCTCTGAAGCTGTTGACCGGCTCTTTGGCTTCGAGCCAGTCGTTGCAGTTGGGAAGACAATCGGAACTGCTTCCTTCCTTGGTGCCTCTGGTTCAGCTGGAACAGTCTTCTTCTTTTTCTTTGCGGCCATCTTGGGGTCGATGCCAGGATGCCCAAGTGCCTTGCACTTCTCAGCCTCATTGTAGGCTTGCACACATCTTTCAGCCAGAGACTTCATCCGCTCACGTGAACCCTGAGCTTCTGCGCGCTTCTTCAGAATGTTTTCCTTAAGCTCATGCAACATGATCTTGAAGCTCTTCACTTATTGCACGCTGAGCTTGGCCATATTCTTCTTGAACTGAGCCTTTTCATGATCAATTTTCTGCTTCAGTTCAACAATGCGCTGGGCAATTGCAAGTTCTGAAGCAATAGCGCCTTGGAAGGCGACACTAAGGCCAACGGGCAGCTGCAGATCTTCAAAGCTGATTTTTGGTGTGGCAAACCATTCGTCGATGAAGTTATGGATGATGGCGACATCAAAGAGAGGCAAATTGTTGAAGATTTCAGCTTCTTCTTTGCTCTTGATGAGCTGCTCGAGAGCGTCATCTCCAAGATCTTCATCACTTGACAGATCAATGGCTTCGCTGCGCAGAATGGCAGCACCTGTGAGCTCTTTGCCGGTGTGTGGTTGAGGCATCTTGGCCTTCTGGGGCTTGGAGACGCGGGATACGTCTTCAGACTGCACACTGTCTTCAGGAGGTGCAGTTGCCAATGGCTTCGCCCTTGAGATTTTTGGTGAAGGGGCCGGCTTTGAAGCTTTTGGCTTCTTCGACTGCTTTGGCTTCGGTACAGCAGGAGCTTCATCAGACTCAGAGTCAGCAGGAGGGTCATTCACGGCAGTCCCTTGGACTAAGATGCAGGTGATGAGGCCCTCAAGGTTGGCATACGGACCGATGATATTGGGTTCTGCGTCGCGTGTGCCATCTGCCCTTGGTGCTGAGGGACCAGGGTTGAAGTCTAACCCAAATTTCTTCTTGTTCTGCTTCGCTGATTGTTGGGCAAACTGGAAGTTGCGCTTGAACAGATTGTCGTCACGACACCAGAGGAGTGACGACGGATGTGCATCATCAGGCTGTGGCCCATGGACCATGCATGGATAGAAGCTTTGGGCAATAACTTCATCTCTGGACCTGGGTACAAGGTTCTTGTATAAGATGTCTCCCCACGGTCTTTTGATGGCACTTTTCTCAGCATACTCTTGGGTTACGAAGCGGTATTGGAACCATTGTTCTGCCCAATAGCGTCGAATCCATTGGATTCGGGTCTTGCGCTGACCATAATTCTCTTCAGGATCTGTTTTGTACATTTCTGCCAGTTCATCAGGCAGATCTTTGGATGTTCCTCCACGTCTTTGTCTGCCCCCCTTCCTTGCTGCTGTTTCCGAAGCCATAAACTTTAACTTGAAAGGCTTCAAAACTTTCAAAGGCTTCAAAGGCTTTCTTTTGCTGGACCAACAGGAACTGGCTTCAGGAGAATTTATGTGATGCTGTAGGAATTCTGCAAATGAATGCAGACTATGAGAACCAAAGGATTCTCCCACGGACATGTACCTGTGACAGCATTAAGGTGCGAGGGAAGGGGAAGAGGTCATATGCATTCTCAGAAGATTTTGAAGATAAATCAGTTTAGAAGACATTGACCTCATCGTGCGAAGACATTCACTCATAGATAAGAAGTTTGTTCCAGATTTGTACGAACCCACAGATTAGTACAAGTGAGGAATCTAACTACTTCATGAAGCACAAGTGAATATACTAGGCATGTTATGAGATGCAGATTGAGAGATCTAACTTGTGTGAAGAGAAACTTCTTATGGTAGAAAGTGACAGAACCATGAGATCAAAAGGGGCTGTGAAAAGAAGTTTTATTTACCACACTTGGAACTGCTAGACGGAGTGGGAAATGATGCCGAGCAGTTCAATCCTCCGTGCCCTAACTTGGCGACGGAAGACACCTACGGTGACGGCGGAGAGGACGATGTCTGCGGTCGGCGTGAAGACGGCATCGGAGAGGTTGCGGCAGCGAAGCGCTTCGTCGCCGGCGTCGTTGAGAGCTAGCGGTGGCGCTAGGGTTCGTGCGAGGGTGGAAGAAGAGATAGTTACCACAGTGAGTATGTATTTATAGGCATAGGGGCGGCACTATGCTATTACACAGGTGCCCCTAGCGATTCGCATCTGAGGAACGCGTGGCCAGTTTGCGGAAGTTTGGGGTTTGTTCCACGTCCCACGCACGCCTGGATTGTCGGGCAGTCGTTCCTGCTTCTCCGGATTTTATGTGGAGGAATGAGCATTGAAAACGGACTTTATGGTTGTCTCTATATCTTCTGCTGACAAGGACACAGTGAAGACATTCGACAGTTTCAATAGAATGCATATGACTTGGAGAGATAGAGTTTGAGATAGAAAGCATAGAGAAGTTGGGGTCCGATCACATTCACTTAGTTCAAAAGATTCAACACGAAGATATAGCTATAAGTGAATGTTGTAGAGGACAGAACACTAGCATATATATATATATCTATAATCAACATAGTGAAGATAATCATGAAAATATGTTGAGTTCGAAGCCAAACCAAATGTGAAGACATTGCAAGGTAATGCCATGAGTGAAACGCTTCAAAATAGAACGTTTGGTGGTGGCGTTACCCACCGTATAGGAAGTATTAGACCCAGACACGGCGCACAATTATCGTGGCGCTCCGAAGTCAAATTCCATATTAATGTATTCACACTTAGAATGTTTGTCTTCATTGATTGAAGATATACTTTACTTTGTGTGTTGCACATCTAAGTCATCATATGCATAAGTGTTAGGATGTGTGCCTGATCACAGGACATTTGAGGATTCCAGGATATTTAGCTCACACCGTAACTTGCAAAACCTCTTATCCAAGGGCTTAGTGAAGATATCTGCCAATTGCTCTTCAGTGTTGACGTGTATGATATCAATGTCTTCCTTCACAACATGATCTCTGAGAAAGTGATGACGAATTTCAATGTGCTTTGTCTTCGAGTGCTGAACTGGGTTGTTGGCAATCTTGATGGCGCTTTCGTTGTCGCAGTAAAGTGGCACTTGCTTCAGATGAATGCCATAGTCCTTGAGTGTTTGCTTCATCCACAGAAGCTGAGAGGCAGCAAGATCCAGCAGCAATGTATTCAGATTCAGCAGTGGAGAGAGATACACAGTTCTGCTTCTTTGAAGACCAACATACAAGTGATCGTCCCAGAAAGTGACATGTGCCTGATGTAGACTTGCGATCAAATTTGTCACCAGCATAATCAGCATCCGAGAATCCAACCAAATCAAACTCTGAGCCCTTTGGATACCATAATCCTAGAGTTGGGGTGTGAGCCAAATATTGAAGAATTCGCTTCACAGCTAAGTGATGCGACTCCTTTGGTGCCGCTTGAAATCGAGCACACATGCAAACACTAAGCATAATATCTGGCCTAGATGCACATAGATAAAGTAAAGAACCAATCATGGAGCGGTATACCTCTTGATCGAACTCTTTACCATTGTCGTCAGGACCCAGATGATGTTTGGCTGGCATTGGTGTTGTGAAGCCTTTGCAGTCTTGCATACCGAACTTCTTCAGGCAATCTTTGAGATACTTCTCTTGAGATATGAAGATGCCATTGCGTTGTTGTCGTATTTGAAGACCAAGGAAGAACTTCAGCTCCCCCATCATGGACATCTGATATTGCTCTTGCATCATATATCCAAACTCTTCACTGTACTTCTGATTGGTGCAGCCGAAGATAATGTCATCCACATATATTTGGCACACAAACATTTCACCATCATATGTCTTCATGAAAAGAGTGGGATCTAGGGAACCAGGTATGAAGCCTTTGCTCTTCAGGAAATATTTGAGTGTGTCATACCAGGCCCTAGGGGCTTGTTTGAGGCCATACAGTGCCTTGTTGAGCTTGTATACCATGTCAGGATGTTTTGGATTTTCAAAACCAGGCGGTTGTGCAACATACACTTCTTCTTCAATCTTGCCATTGAGAAAGGCACTCTTCACATCCATTTGATATAGAAGAATGTTATGATGATTTGCATAGGCCAGCAGTATGCGTATGGCTTCAAGCCTAGCCACAGGAGCAAATGTTTCATCGAAGTCAATGCCTTCCACTTGAGTATATCCTTGAGCAACGAGACGAGCTTTGTTTCTGACAACTTGACCATGCTCATCTTGCTTGTTGCAGTATATCCATTTGGTGCCTATTATGTTGTGCTTCCGTGGATCAGGACGCTTAACCAGTTCCCATACATTATTCAGCTCAAACTGTTGAAGCTCTTCTTGCATAGCTTGAATCCATTCAGGTTCCATGAAGGCTTCTTCAACTTTCTTGGGTTCTGATATTGAGATGAATGCGAAGTGCCCACAGAAATTTGCTAGCTGAGTTGCCCTTGAACGAGTGAGTGGACCAGGTGCATTGATGCTATCAATTATTCTTTCAATCTGCACTTCATTGGCAACGCGAGGATGTACTGGGCGAAGACTTTGCCCTTGCTGATCTATGTTGTTGTTGGGAGGAATGTCTTCAGGCTGAGCATTGTCTTCATGTTGATCAGGTGCTGAGATGATAAGTTCTTCTTCAGGATGAGCTTCAGAAGGTATAATCTCTCCAGTTCCCATTAGCTTGATTGATTCACTGGAAGGAACTTCATCTAGCACACTTGGCAGCTGCTCTCTTTGTGATCCGTTGGTCTCATCGAACCGCACATCCACTATTTCAACCACTTTGTAATGAAAGAGATTGAAGACTCTGTAGGAGTGCGAATCCTTTCCATATCCAAGCATAAAACCCTCATGTGCTTTTGGTGCAAATTTTGAGGTGTGATGTGGGTCCTTGATCCAGCACCTTGCGCCAAATACTCTAAAGTAACTGACATTTGGCTTTTTGCCAGTAAGGAGCTCATAAGATGTCTTGTTCAGAAGCTTGTGAAGATAAACACGATTGATTGTATGGCATGCAGTCCAGAATTTTCTTGGAGTCTTGTATTCATCTAGCATCATTCTGGCCATCTCAATGAGTGTTCTGTTCTTGCGTTCGACGATGCCATTCTGCTGTGGCATGTACGGAGCTGAGAATTCATGTGTGATGCCCAAGGTATCAAGATATGTATCAAGGCCAGTGTTCTTGAATTCAGTGCCATTGTCACTTCTAATGTGCTTTATCTTGGCGCCAAAATTGTTCATAGCACGATTGGCGAAGCGTCTGAAGACATCCTGCACTTCAGTCTTGTAAAGAATTATGTGCACCCAAGTATATCTAGAATAATCATCAACAATAACGAAGCCATAGAGGCAAGCAGTAGTAGTAAAAGTTGAGTAGTGAGTGGGACCAAAGAGATCCATGTGAAGCAGTTCGAAGGGTCGAGTAGTGGTCATGATTGTCTTCGAGGGATGTTTTGCCCTCGTCATCTTCCCTGCTTCACAGGCACCGCATAAGTGATCTTTCTTGAACTTGATGCCTTCGATGCCTATGACATGTTTCTTCTTCGCAAGGGTGTGGAGGTTCCTCATGCCAGCATGCCCAAGCCTCCGATGCCAAAGCCAGCATTCTGAAGCTTTTGCAAGAAGACATACTGCAAGTTGTGGCCCTGCTGAGAAATCTACCACGTACAGATCATCTTTTCGATACCCTCCAAACACTAGAGACTTGTCAGATTCCATTAGTACAAGGCAACGATATTTTCCAAACATTACGATCATGTTCAAATCACAAAGCATTGAGACAGACATTAAGTTGAAGCCAAGGGATTCAACAAGCATGACTTTATCCATGTGTTGATCCTTTGAGATTGCAACTCTACCTAGACCCAATACCTTACTTTTACCAGTGTCAGCAAATGTGATGTGGCTCTTGTCGGATGGACGTAAGGTTGAGTCCATAAGAAGGCTTCTTTTGCCAGTCATGTGATTTGTACACCCACTGTCAATAATCCATTCTGAAGACTTTGAAGACGCTGGTGTCGTACCCTACAGTGCAGTTAGGGGGATAGGCTTCACGAAGAGAATTGTGAAGCAAAAACATTTGACGAACCAGTGGGTTATGAAAACTTAGATCCAGATTAGGACTAATAGGGAGAGTAGCATGCGATTCAGGAACGAAGTACATAATGATGCCATTCGGGCATTTTATCTTGCGCCCTACAAGATTTTTAAGGTCCCCAGCAATAGCATCAGAAGATTTTGGTTTTCTGCTGGAGAGCTTTCCCTGCAAAAGAGAGTTAAGCCTTCTTAACCACCTACATCTTCAAGGGTGGCTTAGAAGCAATAAGTCTAAGTGCAGCATCTGAGAATTTTGGCTTTGAAGCCTTAGCAAACAGTCTTGCAGGTGGACAATAGTACTCATAAGAATAAGCAGAATAATTTTTGGTCATATGAACATGACGGTTTGATGAACCGCTCTCATATTCATATGCCTGAGTATGGTTTCCCTGCAAAACATTTGCGTTAGTGTGACTCGGGTGAGTCCTCTGTTTGTATGAAGCCTTTGGACCGTATGAAGCCTTTGGTCTGAGGTTTGTCTTCTTCAAGTGAGGTGTCATGAAGACATTCACAGGAAGATTTTCCAGACACTTTTTCGGAACCCAGATCTTCTTCATAGGCGGTCCATTCCTACAGTAGTACCAATGCACCTGGCAAACACTTCACCATTCTGATTCTTAAACAGTATATAGTTTGCATCAAAGGATTCATCAATGATAATGGGGTTAGCACAAGTGAAGCCAGATAAATTGGATGGATCTGCTGAAGGTTCCTTTGCAGCAACCCACTTGGTTTTGGGGTACTGCTCAGGTTTCCAGTAAGAGCCATCTGCATTTATTTTCTTTACGAATCCAACACCCTCTTTCCTAGGGTTTCAGTTCAGAATATGCTTCTTGAGGACATCACATAATGTCTGATGTCCTTTAAGACTTTTGTACATCCCTGTTTCAAGCAATGTCTTCAACCTAGCATTCTCATCAGCAATAGCAGTGGTATCCTCAGCAGAGGGGTTACTTACCACATCAACAGTTGAAGATATTGCAATAGCAGTAGCAGTGGAACATTCAGCAACAAAAGTAGCATTATCACGCTCAATGCATTTAAGACATGGTGGTTCAAATCCTTCCTGAGTGGAACTGATCTGTTTAGTGCGAAGTGACTCTTCCTTTTGAAGATCTTCATGAGCCGCTCTCAATTTCTCAAGTTCTTGCTTCCTTTGAAGACAATCATAGGAAAGCTTTTCATGAGTTGTTGAGAGAGTATCAAGACGATCTTCAAGTTCCTGATACTTAACGTGAAGATTTTTTATGTCTTCAATTAAGGATTCAGATCGAGTCATTTCAGCACCCAACAGATCATCGCTTCTGTCTAACAGTTTTTGAATATGTTCCATGGCCTTTTGTTGTTCAGTTGCAATTTTAGCAAGTGTTTTGTAGCTGGGTTTTGAATCACAATCAGAGTCATCGTCACTGGATGTTTGATAGCGAGTAGTGCGTGTGTTTACCTTGGCACCACGTGCCATGAAGTAGTAGGTAGGAGTGGAGTCGTCCTTGTCATTTGCATCGGTGTCGGTGATGAAGTCATTGTCTTCAGTGTTGAAGATGGACTTGGCGACGTATGATGTAGCCAGACTTGCAATGCCAGAATCAGACTCCTCCTCAGACTCCACCTCTGCCTCCTCAGAAGCGGACTCCTCCTCAGAATCCATTTGCTTGCCAACAAATGCACGTGCCTTGCCAGATGAGCTCTTCTTGTGTGATGAAGACTTTGAGGAAGACTTGGAAGAAGACTTTGAGTATTTCTTCTTCTTCTTGTCGTCAGAGTCATATTCCTTGCTCTTCTTATTCCTTCTGTTCTCATTGTCCCACTGTGGACACTCAGAGATGAAGTGTCTAGTTTTCTTGCACTTGTGGCATGTTTTCTTCTTGTAGTCATGAGCAGAAGCTTCATCATTCCTTGAGCTTGATTGTGAAGACTTTCTGAAGCCTTTCTTCTTGGTGAACTTTTGGAACTTCTTCACAAGCATTGCAAGTTCCCTTCCAATGTCTTCAGGATCATCAGAACTGCTGTCAGATTCTTCTTCAGATGAGGAAACAGCTTTTGCCTTCAAGGCACGAGTTCGCCCATAGTTTAAACCGTAGATATCTCTTTTCTCAGAAAGCTGAAACTCATGTGTGTTGAGCCTCTCGAGTATGTCAGACAGATCGAGTGTCTTGAAATCAGGACGTTCTTGAATCATCAGGGCTAGAATGTCAAACGAACTATCAAGTGATCTCAGCAGCGTCTTGATGATTTCATGCTTGGTGATCTCAGTGGCCCGAGGGCTTGAAGCTCATTTGTGATGTCAGTGAGTTGATCTAATGTGTGCTGGACATTCTCATTGTCATTTCGCTTGAAGCGGTTGAAGAGATTGCGAAGAACACTGATTCTTTGATCTCTCTGTGTTGAGATGCCTTCATTGACCTTGGAGAGCCAGTCCCAGACCAGCTTGGATGTCTTCAAAGCACTCACACGGCCATACTATCCTTTGGTCAGATGACCACAGATGATGTTCTTGGCAGTAGAGTCCAGTTGAACGAATTTCTTGACATCAGCAGCAGTGACACCTTCTCCAGCCTTGGGAACGCCGTTCTCGACGACATACCATAGGTCGATGTCAATAGCTTCAAGATGCATGCACATCTTATTCTTCGAGTAGGGATATTCAGTTCCATCGAAGACGGGGCATGGAGCGGAGACTTTGATTATCCCTGCAGTCAACATAGCTAAAACTCCAGGTGGTTAAACCGAATCACACAGAACAAGGGAGCACCTAGCTCTGATACCAATTGAAAGTGCATTATATCGACTAGAGGGGGGGTGAATAGGCGATTTTTATGAAAGTCTTCAAAACATGGAAGTTATGAAGACAAACAGTAGAGATATGCCTATTACTATGCAACGGAAGTTAGACTACACTAGGCAAGCCATGGTCAAGTATCAACAGAGTGAAAGCACAGTGACAAATAACTGTAGTGTAATTAGGATCAGGTAGGAAGATACTATGAAGCCAAACAGATCATACACTCACGTTGTGAAGACAAAAGATAGAACAGACATGCAATGACTTCACAATGAGTGATCAGTAAGTAAAAGGAAGTGAAGATGAAACCAGTGACTCGTTGAACACAATGATGTGTTGGACCAGTTCCAGTTGCTGTGACAACTGTACATCTGGTTGGAGCGGCTAGGTATTTTAACCTTAGGACACACAGTCCCGGACACCCAGTCCTGAACACGCAGCTCAGGACACCAAGTCCTCACCGTATTCTCCTTGAGCTAAGGTCACATAGTCCTCACCCAATCACTCTGGTAAGTCTTCAAGGTAGACTCCCAAACCTTCACAGACTTCGTTCACTCGCAATCCACAATGTCTCTTGGATGCTCTGAACGCGACGCCTAACCGTCTGGGGATGCATAGTCCTCAAGTGTAATAAGTCTTCAGATCACACAGACAAGAAGACTTAAGTGATGCCCAATGTTCTCTGGCTCTGGGTGGTTAGGGCTTTTCTCCTCGCTAGGAATTTTCTCTCGAAGGCTTTGAGGTGGGTTTCTCTCAAATGACAAAAGCCGTGCACTGAAATCTGAGCAGCCAACCGTTTATGGTTGTAGGGGGTGGGCTATTTATAGCGACTTGGCAACCCGACCTGATTTGTCCGAAATGACCCTGGGTCACTAAGGAACTGACACGTGTCTCAACGGTCAGATTTCAAACTCTCATGGCAACTTTACTTGGGCTACAAGCAAAGCTGACTTGTCCGGCTCTGGACAAGATTCGCTCTCATTGTCTTCACTCGAAGACATAGGTTTTTGGTTTAGGCATCACTTCAGTCATTCTGACTGGTTCTCCTGGACCCCACTTAACAGTACGGTGGTTCCTATGACTCAACACAAAAAGAAAAAGAACTACGAAAGATCTAAGTCTTCGAGCTCCATAGGCTTCATAACGTGTCTTCTTTTTTCATAGTCTTCAATGTGAATATCTTCATGTACCACCTTTGGCTTCAATGTCTTCATACATTTTTAGGGGTCATCTCTGGTAGTGAAACCGAATCAATGAGGGACTTCTACCTGTGTTATCCTGCAATTCTCACAAACACATTAGTCCCTCAACTAGGTTTGTCGTCAATACTCCAAAACCAACTAGGGGTGGCACTAGATGCACTTACAGGGAGGGGGTGGGGGAGGGGTAGGCAGAGGCCTAACTATAGAGGTAGAATGACTCGTATATGTGTTGAGAAGGAGAGACCCAGCTATGTCTTGAGGGATATTGGTCGACATCCATACATAACTGAAGGACGGTAAATATGATGGGACAGAGAGAGAGATGAGAGAGAGAGGGAGGGAGAGGGAGGGTGAGGGTTTGAGTGCTGGATGGGTGATGGAGTTGCTTCTCGAAGATGGTGGGAGAGGCCTACTAGACAAACTGAGGGTGGAACTGCAATGTTATCAATAAGAGTGGGGATGTGTTTCTGTGTGTGCTTGTGCGTGATAGATCTGTCGGGACGCATCCATGGATGATGAAGGGGAACCATGTGTTAGGTAAGCAAACCTAACTAGATCGGTAGATCAATTCTTGTTTGTCGGAGGAAGGGAGAGACACAACTAATGAGGTAGATCGATTGATGTGTGGGTAAAAACGAGTTATAAGGACCTAGTAGCTATATGTATAGCAAGAGATCGGTCGGTGTACGTCCATTTGTTAGAGGCAAATAAGGCCCAGCGAGACGGATAGACAGAGAGAATGGAGCTAGGAGGTGGTGCGAGAGGCCCAACTACTAGCTAGATAGTGGGAGGAGTGTGCGGTTGTGAGATCGATGAAAAGAGGGGCGAGAGTTTACACGTGTGTCTGGCCATATGAGAGACACGAGGCAAGGACACATAAAGGAGGAGATTGAAGGTGTGTGTGTATGTTGTAGGCAGGCATCGCTGGAGAGGTTTATCGATCGGTGTGTGTCGGAAAGGAGTTGTGGTGACTCTGGGAGAACGACCTAAAGAAAAAAATGAATGTGCCCGGTGGATAGAATGCCAAGGGAGGGGGGGGGGGCGAGGAGGGCGTGTGCATGCACGAGAGGAAGTTAGTGGTAGCTACAAAGGTTAGAGGATTGTGTGGGTGTAAGAGACTAACAAAGATCATAATTTGATATGAAAGCGGATTCATATATTTGAATAGGAGATCATAGTGTTTTAAACATTGCATGCATGAATATAGCGGTGATACACGTGCTGTGCACATGTTATACCATAATGTGATGATGCATGGCGTTTGCAACTCACAGCTAAATGCCGAACAATCTAAACCATACTATACATCAAACAATCTCATATTTTATTTGAATTCGTGATAATGTGTGGTGTTTGCAGCTTACAACTAAATATCAAACAATCTAAACAATACTATATATCGAACATTCTCACATTTTATTTGAATTTGTGGTAATGTGTGGTGTTTGCAACTCACATCTAAATACTTGTAGGCGTAGGGGGCAGGGCACCATACATAATGTGATAAACACATTATACACATGAGACATGGTTTAGATTATGAAGATCTAGCTAGATCTAGAAATGTAATGTGTTTTGAAATCAAAATAAAGTGGATTCAAAAAATCTAGTTCGAGTTCATATAGTACACATAGTTCATATGTAACTCGAGACTAATCATGTGGTGTGCTTTGAAGATAATACACAAACGATGGTTTAACTTGACAATAATGATGATTGTAGATCTTATTAAAACAGAGAAATGAATTCAAATGCTTTGACTTCACAACAATCATTACTGTAGATCTTATTCAAATAGAGAAACGAATTCAAATTTAGTTCATATTGAAGCGGTAGTATATACGTTTGGAATGCACTAAAACGTTCATTTGAGTAGTAGGTTGCATGCATTATACACGTAGCGAAATATTTTAATTGAACGTAACATGAATTCAAAGTTTTGAATGACATTTGTAGTGCGCATTGATTTGGTACAGTACACGTTAGGCTTGTCCGGAAATTTCAACCCGCGCCTTGTTAGCCCGAAATATTTAAGATATATCTTTGTCTCGTTGTGCTCCGACAACTCCCTCCATCTCAACCCGCGCCTTGCTATTCCGAAATTACAACGCGCGTGAAAACTCCCACCTCCTGTGAAATCCCGACACGCGAAATGCCCGTGGTACCCCTGAACCGAAAGAACCGCCTAAAATCGGTGGGGGTACTTTCGTAACTTACCCCACATTTTGGACAAGCGCGTCTCTAAGCCATGGTTCCCCACTGCCATCCCATCCGCCCACCCATTCGTACACCGAGGCCGCGAAAACCCGCGACGAAACCCCACACCCTGCTCCGTCCGCCACCCAGCCGGAGCCTCTTCCCCAACGATGTTGTCCACAACAACACCTCGACGTCCCTCATCCACCGTACCGGATGAGGATCCGTCGTTGATCTGATCATCACGCCGGTTCAGCCACCCCGTCCTCCACCTCCAAGGAGCTGCCTCGATGTTCCCCTCGTCTTTCGCGCCATCTCCATTCCCACACCACCGTCTTCACCTGCACCACCGGAAGAGCATCATCATCACTGTTTCCTCGGATGAAGCTGCGGCCTAATCGGCGCCACAAAAGAGGTTGTACACTAATCGCCGCATTTTCTTATTGATTCGATCTCACGGTGCTGCCGGCGCTTGGTCCCGAGCTGACACGGCGCGGCTCCATCCATGGCGGCATCGCCGGCCACTTCCTCCATGGCATCGCTCCCTCGGCGGTGACGTCCACATCAGTAGGAGCTGCTGCCGCTTTAGCTCTTGCTCGCGCTGCTGCTCTGCTCTTGCTCTCGGTCCCCTGCCTAGTCTTCTCTTGCTATTGCTCTTGCTCGCGCTGCTGCTCTCGCTCTTGCTTGCGATGCTGCTCCGATTTAGCTACACTTCAGTCGACTGAATCGACTTTTGGGTCAGT
>NC_041380.1:97718909-97737040 GCF_002162155.2 Triticum dicoccoides
GCTAGAGGGATGGCCGGTGTAACGCCCTCGATACGTCTATAGCTCCCATGAGTCGAGGCACGACTTAGAGACATAACCGCATTGAAAGCAATGTCGCAAGTTAGGCAATCTTCACAACATCCCATGTAATATAGATAATAAAGGGGAGATACATAGATGGCTTACACTCGCCACGTCAATCAAAGTACATAAATAGCATTACAACATTCAAACACTCATGGCCCGACTACGGCGCCAAAATACGAGAACAACCCAACATGCGACGCGGTCCTGATCACCCCAACTGGGCACCACTACTGATCATCAAGGAAAGACACGTAGTATCGGCGTGAGTCCTCGTCGAACTCCCACTTGAGCTCAAGCGCGTCATCTGGAACAGAATCATCAGGCCCTGCATCTAGTTTGGAAGTAATTTGTGAGCCACATGGACTCAGCAGTCTCGCACCCTCGCGATCAAGACTATTCAAGCTTAATAGGTAAGGCAAGGAAAATATGTGGAGCTGCAGTAAGCGACTAGCATATATGGTGGCTATCCTGTTCGCAAAAGAGAGCGAGAAGAGGAGGCAAAGCGCGAGCGAGTAACTAGGGGGCATCCTGCGGCAAGCATTACTCCAACACCGTGTTCACTTCCTGGACTCCACCGAGAAGAGACCATCACGGTAACTCACACAAATGATTCATTTTAATTAAGTTAAGGTTCAAGTTATCTACAACCGGACATTAACAAATTCCCATCTGCCCATAACCGCGGGCACGGCTTTCGAAAGTTCAAATCCCTGCAGGGGAGTCCCAACTTAGCCCATGACAAGCTCTCACGGTCAACGAAGGAATAGACCTCCTCCCGAGACATTCCGATCAGACTCGGTATCCCAGTTCTACAAGACAACTCCGACAATGGTAAAACAAGTCCAGCAACACCACCCGCTGTGCCAACAAATCCCGATAGGAGCTGCACATATCTCGTTCTCAGGGCACACCGGATAAGCTAAGCGTACGGGAGCCAACGTAACCCAAGTTGCCAAGGGACGGCCCCGCACGGTGCTCTAGGTTGGACCAACGCTCAGAGGAGCACGGGCCCGGGGGGGGGGGGTTAAAATAAGATGACCCTCGAGTCCGCGAAACCCAAGGGAAAAGGCTAGGTGGCAAATGGTAAAACCAAGGTTGGTCATTGCTGGAGGAGTTTTATTCAAGGCAGACTGTCAAGGGGTTCCCATTACAACCCAACCGTGTAAGGAACACAAAATCCGGGAACATAACACCGATATGACGGAAACTAGGGCGGCAAGAGTGGAACAAAACACTAGGCGAGAGGCCGAGCCTTCCACTCTTTACCAAGTATATAGATGCATTAAGATAACAAGGCAATATAATAATATCCCAACAAGTAAATACTGTTCCAACAAGGAACGGTCTCCAATCTTCACCTGCAACTAGCAACGCTATAAGAGGGGCTGAGCAAAGCGGTAACATAGCCAATCAACGGTTCGCTAGGACATGGTGGGTTAGAGGTTTGACATGGCAATTTGGGAGGCATGATAAGCAAGTGGTAGGCATCGTAGCATAGGCATAGCAAAAGAGCGAGCATCTAGCAAAGCAAAGATAGTAGTGATTTCGGGGGTATGATCATCTTGCCTGCAAAGTTGTCAGAGTTGACTGGATCCTCGAAAGAAAACTCAACGGTTTGGAAATGGCAAGCAATTCAAATATGACCACGGTCTGTGATTTACAGCAAGTAGCCATCTAAATGCAACAAGATGAACATGCTACAACACCCAAACATGACAAAAAATACATGGCAGGGATCCACTCATGATGCTTAACAAAAGACTAGCACTGAGCTACGGCCAATTCATCCATGAACAGGTTCAAAAAAGCATGGCAAAAATGCATTTGGTAAACAGATCTCAGACTTAGTGAAATTAACACTTGTCTGGAATTTCAGATCAGATACCACACTTTGGAGCATGAAAACTAAATGCTACAGGACCTGAACATGGCAAAGTAAAGCATGGCATGGAGCTACTCAAAGAGCTTAACAAAAGTCCCTTAGTGACCTTGAGCCAAAAGGGATCAGAAAATACATTTGCAAGCATGTGAACATGGCAAAAACAAATCAGGTCTCAGACTTCGTGAAAACTGGAGCATGCTGAAAACAGATATCAAGTAGGCATGTTTACGAGCTCGATGCACTCCCTACAGAGCAAGTCATGACAATCTAAGCATACACCAATCAATAATACACAATATACAAGCTAGACATGGCAAGAACAATAGCATAGCATGCACGGATCAACTACAACATCCACGGCAAAATCGCTAACAAGTAGACAATCTTCCCAGATTCACGAAATGACAAAAGTAGAGCTCGATTGACTCAAGCTAGGATGCTCCATAATTGCAAACAAAGACATGGATGGATAGAGCACTACAAGATTAACAAAACATCCTTACTGATCATCCTCAAAAGAGGCACGGATCACTAGGAAACAACATGAACATATGGCATAATGAGATAAACAGTCCAAGGATTTGGTGGAATTGCTAAGTCCCTGAAATCAGCATTAACGAATGCTCCACTTTGCAAGCTTGTGCTAGTCACCACACACATCACAAAAATACATGGGTTGCACCTCTGCATAGATGGCAAAACACATAACAAAACACATGTAGAGCTCAGGGGCATATCATGCACACAATAATCATGGCAAAAATGACAAATATCTAATTGCAGCAGCAGATTTGACAATTATCTCAAATAGCATTCTTCTAATAGCATTTCGGACATCACGATGAACTCAAATGAAAACAATGCAATGAGATGAAATGATGTGCTCTCTGAGACGAACATTTTGATATGCTATATGCCCAAAACGGAGCTACAGATGCAAAGTTACGATGCGATGAACATGAGCAAAAAATTAGGGTTTCGGGCAAAAAGTCAACCTATCCAATTTCCAGATCTGGATCCGGTGGCATGCTTTACGAGGTGCACCGGAACTGTAGCTGTAGGTCGCCGGAGATGGCCGGAGTCGTCGGGGCGGCCGGATCCGAGGGAGTGGGAGGCAAAGGCGGGGTCGGCCGGCACCGGGGCGCTCGGCGGCGTCGAAGGGCGGCGTCCCCTGGCGGAAACGGCGCGGCCAGAGTGGATGAGGCGGTGGCCGGCGATGGTGAGCTCCGGCCGGCGCGGGCGTCGACGCGGCGGAGGAAGAGGGCTCGGGCGGCAACGCTCCCAGGCGCGCGGGCGGTGAACGGCATCTGGGCCGCGAGGGCCCCGCATGGGCCTGGCGGGCCGGCGGCGGGAGGCTGTGGCCGGGTGCCACGTGGCGGCCTGCGATGGGTGCAGGGCGGCGGCGCGATTACGTCCGCCCGGGACGGACGTGTCCGGCGGCGCGAGGGGATCCGGATCTAGGGTTTCTTTTTCGGGGGAAGGAGAAGGAGATTTTCGGGGTTGCCTTTATATAGGCATAGAGGGAGCTAGGAGAGTCCAAATGAGGTGCGGTTTTCGGCCACACGATCGTGATCGAACGCTCTAGATGATGGAGAGGGTTTTGGTAGGTTTTGGGCCAAAATGGAGGGGTGTTAGGCTGCAACACACACGAGGCCTTCTAGGTCCGTCGGTTAACCATTGGAGCATCAAACGAAGTCCAAATGGTACGAAACTTGGCAGGCGGTCTACCAGTAGTAAACCAAGGCCGCTTGGCAAATCTGGGTCCAATCCAGAAATGTTTAATCCCCACACACGAAAGAAAGGTAGAAATGACCACCGAAGGAGAACGAAGCGCCAGAATGCAAAACGGACAACGGGGAAAATGCTCGAATGCATGAAACGAACACGTATGCAAATGCAATGCACATGATGAAATGATATGAGATGCATGACAACGATAACAACACATAGAGACAAAAACCCGAACCCGAGAAAATAAAATAACTTAAGGTCGGAAACGGCAAGAGTTGGATTACATATTGGGTAAATCATTTCTGGGGTGTTACAGCCGGGGCGGCGGCGGACCGACGGTGGGGAGTGTTTTCGGGGCGGGCGGGGCGGCGCACCACCGGCCGCGGGCGGCGGGGGGCTGCTATTTGGCCGGTGGTGGCTGGCGGCTCAGGGGGGTGGAGGTTGAAGATGAACCACATGCCCTTGATTTCATCTCCAACGGCTGCAAAATCGACTGACCAGAGATGAAAAAGTCAGTCGACCGACGTGTAGCCTCACCTTGCTAGTGTGTTCAGCTTCGACAGTGAAATTCAGTTTCGACAGCAAAATTCAGTTTTGACAGTTAAGTTCAGTTTCAACAGTTAAGTTCAATTTCGACAGTTAAGTTCAGTTTCGACAGTTAAGTTCAGAGATGAGCGGCTGATGTATTTTACATCTAGCACTTTGTGGTTATGTATTTTATGTCATGTATTGGAGATGCTATTAGATTTCCACTCAGGTTAACGTTGTTCCTTGTCTCTCTTGTCCTGCTTCAGCCTCGGCGTCGTACAACTCAGCGGAGCTGCTCCAACAACGAAACCCTCCATCACAGCGGAGCAGTACCTCGGGCTCCATCTCCAGACGCCTAAGATCTTCTTCCCCTCCTCCGACAGCAAAGTTAGACGAAGCATCCTCACCAGCCAACCCAATCATGCTAAGATTGACATGGCTTCGCCAAAGAGCTTGTACACTTGTTGCATCTCTTTTTTACTCTACCTGTCATATATATTGTCCACTGAGCACATGGATTTGTTCCTTTAGTGTCTCCTTGAAAGAAAAAACATAGGAATTTTAATTTTCACTTGTCCTCCTTTTCAAATTCCTATTCATGAAGCACAAGACTAAGAGATAGTAGCATAATAGCATTATAACCATACATTTTCTTGTGGTTTGACTTAATCTCACCATGCTTCTTTGCATCATGTGATCTTCCAATTGTTGTGAATCAAACATCCAGATTGGCAGAAATCCTGTGTTTTTAAATTCTCTGTTTTGCACGTGCATTCCTATCCTATTCCTGTCTATTTCCTATCCCTGCATTGTTGGAATCCTCTAATTCAAACGAGCCCTTACAAATAGTTGTCAAAGAAAACCTTGCGTGGTTTGTCCCGCTCCTCCTGCACTGTCGTCCACCCCAGCTCAGCCGCTCCAACGACAGAAGGGTCCATCACAGCAGGGATCCGGCCTCCAGACTGTCTTTCGCCACCTCAGATCTTCTTCCCCGCCGCTGGCAGACATGAAAACTACATTACCATCATCAACTGAGCAGATGACCTCGAGGACTACACGGGTCCGCAAGAGAGGTCGCACTCTTTTGTGTCTGCTTACGTTATGCATCGCTTAATATTACATGCTACTTTATCGTCCTGTTCACCAATTAGACTCTGAGTCAGCTCCAAACTAATGGTCAAACTTGAGTTTTTAAATGGTTGTGGGGTACATATCGGGGCCGCTATCAATAGTATCTATCTACTATCTGGTTAATCTCCGGTGTCTACTATGATCATGTTGGGTGGGAAACAAACAGTAAAGAAGCCATTATATGTATTTTTTTAACTGAAGCCATTATCTGCCTGCTATTATTGGTTTTGGGTCTATCCACAGGTTGCTACCATCACTCTGGATTTCTGCATGCACTCCTTACATAATCTCACTATGTTTTATTCCTATGCATGACAGTTATTGTAAACAATGGAACTGAACATGTAGAGCAAAAGAGACGAGCCTTGCGTGGCAATAAAATTTCATGTAGACGTCGCTCTATGGTAGGCGCAAAGGCAGCCCCCCCTCCATGCATTTCGGATTGTAATCGAGAGGAAGATATCTGTTCTGAGGGGGATTCAGAAGGAGAAGACAACTCCTATTTACCCCCTGAGGTCTTCACTCTAACTTGGCATGCTGATATTGGTTATATCATGCATATGGTGTCTTGCATTGCTTACTTTATACATCAAATATGTCATCTGCTTAGTTTAGACATCCTTTGTGTGAATGCCATCTGTTTAGTTTATTCATCGTTTATGTGAATTATGCAATGCCATCTTGTTTAGCCAGGCATCATATATGTTAATTTTGCAATGCCATCCTGCTTAGCCAGTCATCTTATATGTAAATTATATCAGGCCATACTTTTTTTGTTACATATTACATTTGTCAACAATGTTAGTACATTCAACTGCTCTTCGTGTGCATCAGCCATTTGACATGGTGATGGAAAATTCTGGAGTGAAAACAAGGTCTTCAGAGCAGACTATGCTATCTGACGAAGCGCATATCTCGCTGGTTACGGATAGCTCCTCAGAGGAGGATTCAGAGACAGATGACCAGTCCTATTCCCCCCTCGAGGTGTAGGCTCTAACTTGGCAGGGTTATGTTGCTCATATTGTGCGTATGGTGTCTCGCATTGCTATGTCATTTGATTAGTTTAGACATGCTTTGTGTGAATGCCACCTGTTCAGTGTGTAATTACCATATATGTGAATTATGCATTGCCATCTTGTTGCAAGACATTATATATGTGAATTATACAATGCTATCTTGTTGCAAAGGCATTATATATGTGAATTATGCAATGCCATGCTGTTTAGCCAATCATCATGTATGTGAATTATATCATGCTATCATTTTTTTGTATTACATGTTCCATTTGTCGACAACGTTTGTATATTCAACTACTCTTCATGTGCATCAGCCATTTGAAGCGGTGATGGAAGTATCTGGAGTGAAAAGAAGCTATTCAGAGCAGACAATGCTACCTGCTGAAGCAGACATCTTGCTGGTTACAGAGAGCTCCTCAGAGGAGGATTCAGAGACTGATGACTAGTCCTATTTCCCCCCTGAGGTCTATGCTCAAACTTGGTAGGGTTATATTACCCATGTCATGCATGTTGTCTTGCATTGCTTAGTTTTTACATCATATATGGATTTCCATCTGCTTACTTGCTTACTGTATAAATCATATATTTGAATAATATCATGCCATCATGTTTACATAGTACATACACATCATCTATCTGAATTATGGCATGGCAACCCATTTAATAAAGACATCATATAGCTATATCATCTCATCCTGTTTAGTGTTTACAGTCATCATATTTTATGTGAATTATGGCATTCTATCCGTGAATGTATGTGACTTATGGCATGCCAACCTATTTAATAAACACATTATATAGTTATGTCATGTCATCCTGTTTACATAGTCTCATATTTTGAACTATGTCTTTCCATCTTTTTTAGTTAGCCATCATAATGTGAAATTGTGTCATGCTATCCTGTTTAGTTAGCCATCATATATGTGAAATTGTGTCATGCTATCCTGTTAGGTTAGACAACATAAATATGAATTATTTCATGCCCTCTTTTATTCCCCACTATCCATTGCACCTGTCTATCATACAATGTCTATACTTACAATTACTTTTCTTATTTATCAGCCATTTGAATTGGAGAGCGTGATGGCAGTATCTAAGGGAGTAACAACACGGTCTTCAGAAAAGATAGTGCTACCAGTTGATGGAGATAGAACCATGGTTGTACTTGCCCAAGGACCAGATCCACCACACATAACCCAGACTCTTGCAGATTGTACCCCTACCCAGTTGGACAGAGAACCAGTTACACCCCTTCTAACCCCAACCCCGGCAGATAGTAACCAAGTTCCAGTTGACACAGCACCGTCTCCACCACAGAGCACCCAAACACGAGCAGTTAGTAAGGGAACTGCAGTGCCCAAAGCACGAGGACCACCACTCCAAATCCCAACTCAACGCTTAAAGGAGAAGAAGATTCGTTCTCAGGTCAGGTTCTGTAGCTATGGTTCATACTCCTTTGCTCTTGCATTACTGTATTTACTCATACCAACTATTTTCAAATTTGAAGGATGGAATTAAAACTCCAATGGCGCAACAGGTATGTTTTAAACCTGTTTCTTGAACTGGTTTGCTGTTGTAACCTGCTCTATGTTGATTTCAGTTTCAATTGAATAAACAGTTATGTTCTCATGTCACGCACATTACAAGTGTTGTTATTGCTCTATAGTTACCCACACTTATATTCTGTCTATTCTGCTTTGTCTTGAACAAATATTATTTGAACTGTGTCTCTATCTTGATTTGGCAACAAAAACTAGAATGATATAGACCATAAAGTGACCATGGTACATAGATATATGTTTGTTTCATGCTGTTATCCTGTCCACTTTACTACTGAACTCATTTAACAAAATGAGTTTCATATACAACATGGTAAACATGTGATGTGTCTGATTGTTTCTCTTTTAGAATGCGGACAAAATATTGGAGAACAGTACCGCGTATCCAATGGTAAAGGAAGTAATGCAGATAAGGTTCAAGATAGTGAGGCATCCCTGTTGGTCTCCTAGAAAGCTGATAAAAACTATCTTGACGACAGTGAGGGAACCCAAAAGTCTTGTCTTGATGTAGTGTTCAAGTTACTGACCACTACTGCTGGCACAAGCTCTTCGAACTCGCTGCCTGAATCAGTTCGTCTTCTTGAGTCTCAACTTCAAGTTGAAAGACATCGATCAGATGTCTTGCGATAGGAAGCTGAAGGACTGAGGAAGTCCCTGCAGAATTCAGATGCATATTTTCTGGTGCAACAGCAAGCGCTGGAGGATTTAAGCGCCAAACAAGAGAAAGTTAATAAGCTTGCTAAGCATCTTGCTAGCATTATGGGTACCCAGGATATTGTTTCTTGAGATCTTCTGAAGTGGTTTCAGTTCTGGATTTGTTTTGCTGCGGTGTTTATTTGCGCTGGTCGCCAACTTTGAGAACCAGTGTATATGATATGCTACTTTGTTCCCTATATTTGCACTGGTGGCGAACTTTGATGCCCAGTGGATGTAATATGTGTAACAGCCGTGATAGCCTAGCGTTAGTTGCTTGCTTATTTATTTCCTTGTTGTCTTGTTTATTTGTTTGCTTGTAGTCATTGCAGTTCTTTTTCCGCGGTTAGCTAGTGGCTGCAATAACCTGTTTTTTAAAAGTAGTCCACAATAACCATGGGCTAATATTTTCTGTAGTGACACTGGGCCTCCTACTGGCCGTAGAAATAGTGGGCCTCCTATGAGCCATAGAAACAATGGGCCTTCTATGGGCCGTAGAAACAATGGGCCTTCTACAGGCTGTATCATCAATGGGCCTTATACGGGCCGTATGATCGATTGGCCAAACATGGGCCAAACAGACCGCATTATGGCCGTAAACGGGCTAGAGTTGGAATCGTCCGTTCATGGGCCGGCCATAATGGGCCATCGTTAATAGGATGTATTTGATGATGCTATGAAAATGGCTCAACGTATTAACGGACCACAAACGGGCCGACTGTAACCACGGCCTGAATTTGGCCCACAAGCAGAAAATGGCAGTAATGGGCTGTAAGTAAACGAATGCTGGAAATGAGCCCAAGAATAAATGGGCTCTAAGAAGGCCGAAAGATAACATGGGCTGGAAACGGCCCAATAGAATAACTAGCCGTTAATGGGTATAAAGTGATACACTGTTCATTACGGGCCAGTTTCACCACGGGACGTTAATTGGTGTAAAGTGATACACTGTTCATTACGGGCCAGTTTCACCACGGGCCGTTAATAGGCCAAGAGTTACATAGGGCCTCATATGGGCCGAAAGACGTCATGGGCCATACATGCGCCAGAAGTGAAAACAGGCTGGAATCATATTGGATGGCCCAGATGATGCTACTGGGCCTAATTCGGATTGGGCGTAACGGGCCTTGGGTTAGCGAGCTGTAAATGGGCTATATGCGAACATGCCGTTAACAGGCTTTCCATGGTCCAGCCCGCCACCTTTTCACCAAGTCAAACGGGCCGGCCTTTTCACAGGAATGGGCCTCTGTTGGGCCGTGCCACGTGTCGACGTATCATAGGCGCCTTCCGTCCAATGAGTGGATGACATCTGTCCCAACGATGAGCCGACACGTGTTTCCTCCAGCCAATGATGATTTTACATGTGGAAAATCCCCATTGGTCGGGGCTGTTAACGGGTTATCGGATCCAAAACCCGACCCGATAGCTTAACGGTGTTCCATTGTGGTGGATGCCAAGTGTCGGTCACCCTTGACGAAAGCACTTCTGTGACGCGCGATTTATCGTCATGGAAGTGGACACTTCCGTGATGATAATTTTGGTAATGCCATGGAACACTTCTACGACAGCACAAGTATGACTATCTTGATTCTGTCATAAAATCATCATGGATGTACATGCATGAAAAAAAAAGCGACCTACTGTGACAAACACGTATCATCACGGAAGTGTATTTTTTTTGCAGTGCTACTCTCAGATGAGGTCGCCCCTAGTCTCCGATGAGGTCGCCCAGCTATGGTGGTGGCTAGTTCTATTTATAGAGGCCCTGGTCCTCTCCCCAAATATTGAGCGGGAAGGGAGCCAACAACGGCCAATTTGAAAGGGGAGAGCTAGTACTGCTTATCCTGACAAAAGGGGTATTTGCCTGCAAAAGGCTCTGGTGGTGACGCCGCCTTGGGCTCCATGGTGACCTCCATCTTGTCGTCCTGCTGGTCTTGGTCTCGTTGCACCGATATGGAAACCTTTGCTTGATGCCTCGGTACTCCGTGCCTGCGCTTGCCCCCTTAGCACCAAAGAGGAAACAAGGACGTTGTGCGCACTAGCGCCCGCTTGGCGCCCGCCTGGCCTTGGTCGTCATGGCTCACGTCACTAGAACCTCGCGAGGTTTGCCTGGCCTTGAACTCTCCGCCCCTAGAGAGCCAGCCTGGTGAGGCCGCTCTTGAGGAGGTCTTGTGTCGTCCGCCTCGTGAGGCTTGGCCCCTCGCGAAGGTCTTGAATGCATTGTTGATGAAGATGGGTCGTACATGCCTGCTAGCAAAGCCACGCCGTGGGCCGCAGGCAGGCAAGTTTGGGGACCCCCGTTCCCAGAACGCCGACAATGCTCTTCAACGGATTGTGCCCCGAAGAATTCAACAAAATCAGCCGTCTTGAGAATGCAAAGGAAATTTGGCATACTTTGATTGATATGCATGAAGGTACCAACTCCGTCAAGGAATCCAAATTGGTTGTGCTTCAAAGTCAGCTTGACATGTTCGAAATGAAAGATGGTGATGGTGTCGCTAAAATGTACTCTAGGATTTCTCTCATTACAAATGAGATTGTCGGCTTAGGAAGTGAAGAGATAACTGTCAAATTCATCATCAAGAAGATCCTAAGAGCCTTGGATGGAAAATATGACACTGTGTGCACTTTGATCCAAATGATGCTCAATTACAAAGATCTCAAACCAGCAGAAGTCATCGGTAGGATTGTTGCTCTTGAGATGTCACTCAAGGATAAAGAAGAGCTTCACAACAAGTCTAGTGGTGCTTACAAAGCCTCATGTGATACTCCTATGTCGTCAAGTGAGAAAAAAGCTTTCAATGAGGAATTGAGCCTAATGGTGAAGAACTTCAACAAGTTCTACAAGAGTATAAGTAAAGAAAGAAGTTCCAAGTCAAGGTCCTACAATGATAAAAGATGTTCTAGTCATGAGCGTAATTGCTACAATTGTGGAAGACCCGGACACTACTCCAATGAGTGTACAACTCCCTACAAAAGAAGATAAGACTCACCTAAAAGGAGAAGTAGAAGAGAAGAATCACCTCTAGGAGAGAGAAGGAGTAGAGATGATCGTTATGAACGAAGAACCTCTCGCAGAAGCAAGGATTCGGAGAGGAAGGAAAAGTCATCAAGGAGCTACACAAAACGAACACATCAAGCTCATGTTGGTGAATGGGTATCCGGCTCCGACTCTGACCATCACTCCGAGAGAAGTTATCACTCCGACTCTGAATATACTCAAGATGAAGGTGTTGCCGGTCTAGCACTTGTGTCAACCAACTCCTATGACATATTTGACTCACCAAATGAAGGAATTGGAAGATGCTTCATGGCTAAAGGCCCAAAGGTATCACACCCTGAGTATGTTGATTTCTCTAGTGATGAAAACTATGATGAACTTGCTATTAATCATGCTAATCAAGATAAAACGAATGAAGATGATAAGAAAGGAGATTGAGCGTCTAATTAAAGAACTAAACACTCTTAAGTTAGCTCATGAAACTACCTTAGAAGATCATCGAGAGCTTTTAAAGACTCAT
The DNA here is from genome assembly GCF_002162155.2 of Triticum dicoccoides. Classification (NCBI taxonomy): domain Eukaryota; kingdom Viridiplantae; phylum Streptophyta; class Magnoliopsida; order Poales; family Poaceae; genus Triticum; species Triticum dicoccoides. The sequence goes on from NC_041380.1 coordinate 97,731,037, forward strand.
GAGAAGCTACGCTTTGAAAAGCTCAACCTAGAGCAAAAGCATGGGTTCCTAAGCAATCAATGATGATCTTTGTAAGAAAAGTTGTTCTTACATTGCCAAGCGTTTACTCTTGTCTACTTACATGCCACAAGTAAAATCTAGCAACAAGAGTAAGAAAGATTCTTACTCTAGTAGTAACAATAATCATGCTAAATCCAATATTGCTGCTTCTAGTAGTTTTCTTGATTCCACTAATGATTTTATTAGCAAAGTTGCACTTGAGGAAGAAAATAGCTTATTGAAGGGAATTATAGAGAAAGGTGTTTACAAGAGCCTTTTCGGAAGTAAGCAATTTGAGGAAATTGTACGCAAGCAAGGAAGGCACCAGAAGAATCAAGGTGTTCGTTTTGAACGAAATTTCAATGTTAATGGAGTTGAGCGGGAAGAATATGAATACCCCAAGATGAAGTTTGTTCCTCAACAAGATAAGTATGATCCTACTTCCTTCAAGGGGACACAAGCTCAAGATGATCTTCCACCACAAGACCACAAGCTAAAAGGCAAGGACAAGCTTCAAGAGGAGATTGATGCATTTGAAGAAGCTCATAAGGCTTTGGTCAAGTGGGTTCCCAAGACTACATCAAGTACGACCGCAACTCCAAGGATTCAATCAAGTTGATGTGCATCCAGAAGAAGAAGAACTAGAGAGTTCTTGAGGGTGACTCCGCCAACATACTTCACTCATATCATTTTGGCGAAAACAAGTGCAAATAACTTCCACATCTTGCACTAGTTCAAGGAGTCACAAATCCTCTTGTTGGTAAGACAAGGGACAAGGTAACCTAATGCTTTCATGGACATCATCTTGTGTGTACTTCAATCTATGTCTATGGATATCCTTGGTTGTTCCTTGTGGGACTAACCCATGTAGGTATTGAAAGTGCAACTCACTCCAATGGATTGCTCCAAATGATCTACATCAACATTGAGCATCCACATCTTCAACATCTACATGAAGTCATCATCGACAAAACCCAAGGTTAGTTCATCCCTCTTAGGGGGGATATCACATCTAGGGGGAGCTTTACTCTAAGAATTGGGCTAAAGCAATTCTAATGGTGTGAACACAACAATGCTCTATGTAAAAGGGGTAACCCCAATTGTGCTTAAACGATGAGTATGACCTATGATCAAATGTTCTCATTTGACTCCTAAGTCAATATCCTCATATATAGATGACCTAGTCATCACCAATTGCTTGATAGATGCTAGAGTGATTGTGCATGCTTTGCCACATATTTCATTTGCCATCTTATTGTGTGAGGATGTTGATTGCATATTTTTCTCATTCAAGGACATTCATTTGTTGTTTTGATTGTTTGGTCTTTTCTTTTTGCCAAATGGATGGACAAGAATGCCTAAGAACGTCCTCTAGCTATCTATGCTTTTCTCGTCTCAAACTCTATTCATGCTACATGACAAAGTTTGATCAAGTTAGATTCGAACTCTCTGGGTGAGGAGCACTCGGAGTCACCGACTCATCATAGACTTAACCTTCCAAAACCTCTCTGTGTATTTCGGTCTGACCGATTCATCCCTTTCGATCATACCAAGTTCATTGAGTTGATCTAGGTTTTCAATATCGGTGCAACCGATTAGAACCGTTTGGTCACACAGAGTTGCAGTAACCGCTTGCGATTCTGCTTCTCGGTGCCACCGAGTTGTTCCACTCGGTCACATCGACAGGGTCAGGATATATATACCCACGGGTCAAATTTTGGAAATTCCTTCGAAACCTTACGCCTGCGCATGTCCTGCTCTGCGGACTCTAGTCTCCGGATCATTTCCTCTTCGCCAGCGACCTCCCACCACTAGTCTCCGCCACTGTCAATGGGAATCTTCACCGCCGTTGCCACCATAGCGAGCTCATCGCTAAGTTAGGGTATGAGTTCGATCATTTTTGCAATCTTTACCTCCGATTCTTAGCACAAAGTCAATGCCATGATTCTTACCAAGTCTGATATTATCCTATCCAGCAAAAACTCCCTTTAGATTAGTTTTGATTCCAAAATTTAGGGTTAGGTTTCCACCAAACTCATCTCGGACCGACCGAGTTGTAGAAATCGGTCTCACCAATTTAGCTTAGGCCATTGCACTTGTAACTTTCGGTCTGACCGAAACTTGCAAATCGGTGTGATCGAGTACAACTCTCAATGAAACTTTAGTAATCTCGGACTCACCAAACTGTGTCTCGGTCTGACCAATCTCACTAGTTTAGACTCCAATATTGCTTCGATGGCACCAAGTTTAACATATCGGTAGCTCCGAAATGCTTTCTGTGGAAAACTAAAACTAAGTTTTTGACTCAATTGAGTTGCAAAATCTCTACACTTTGTGATGCTCATCCACTCTATCTAATCTATATCTATTCACAGGGTCACCTTTCAGTTTGCAGTGTCAGAAATGTCTGATCAGAGTGACAACAAAAACAAGTCCGAGGAGCAAGTTAACATGAGTGAGGGCACTAGTCCCTCTGAAAGCTATGACGATGGGAGCATAAGTACTCCTAGCAACCTGCCTAACGCTGCTACTAGGCAGAGGATGTAACGCCCTCGATGCGGCTATAGCTCCCACGTGTCGAGGCACGTCTTAGAGACATAACCGCATTGAAAGCAATGTCGCAAGTTAGGCAATCTTAACAACATCCCATGTAATATAGATAATAAAAGGGGAGATACATAGTTGGCTTACACTCGCCACGTCAATCAAAGTACATAAATAGCATTACAACATTCAAACACTCATGGCCCGACTACGGCGCCAAAATAAAAGATAACCGAACATGCGACACGGTCCCGATCACCCCAACTGGGCACCACTACTGATCATCAGGGAAAGACACATAGTATCGGCGTGAGTCCTCGTCGAACTCCCACTTGAGCTCAAGCGCGTCATCTGGAACAGAATCATCAGGCCCTGCATCTGGTTTGGAAGTAATCTGTGAGCCACAGGGACTCAGCAATCTCGCACCCTCGCGATCAAGACTATTTAAGCTTATAGGTAAGGCAAGGAAAAATATGTGGAGCTACAGCAAGCGACTAGCATATCTGGTGGACATCCTGTTCGCAAAAGAGAGCGAGAAGAGGAGGCAAAGCGCGAGCGAGTAACTAGAGGACAACCTGCGCAAGCATTACTCCAACACCGTGTTCACTTCCCGGACTCCACCGAGAAGAGACCATCACGGTAACTCACACAGTTGATTCATTTTAATTAAGTTAAGGTTCAAGTTATCTACAACCGGACATTAACAAATTCCCATCTGCCCATAACCACGGGCACGGCTTTCGAAAGTTCAAATCCCTGCAGGGGAGTCCCAACTTAGCCCATGACAAGCTCTCACGGTCAACGAAGGAATAGACCTCCTCCCGAGACATTCCGATCAGACTCGGTATCCCGGTTCTACAAGACACTTCGACAAGTTAAAACAAATCCAGCAACACCGCCCGAATGTGCTGACAAATCCCGATAGGAGCTGCACATATCTCGTTCTCAGGGCACACTCAGATTGTCTTAACTTCCGGTAGGCCAGCCCAGAGTTGCCCCTGGTGACCACCAGCGGCTGACGAGTTGGACCAACACTCAGAGGAGCACTGGCCCGGGGGGGGGTGTTAAAATAAGATGACCCTCGGGCTCCGGAAACCCAAGGGAAAAGAGGCTAGGTGGCAAATGGTAAAACCAAGGTTGGGCATTGCTGGAAAAGCTTTAATTGAGGCGAACTATCAATGGGTTCCCATTATAACCCAACCGCGTAAGGAATGCAAAATCCGGGAACAAAACACCGATATGACGGAAACTAGGGCGGCAAGAGTGGAACAAAACACTAGGCGAGAGGCCGAGCCTTCCACCCTTTACCAAGTATATAGATGCATTAAGATAACAAGGCAATATAATGATATCCCAACATGTAAATAATGTTCCAACAAGGAACGGTCTCCAATCTTCACCTGCAACTAGCAATGCTATAAGAGGGGCTGAGCAAAGCGGTAACATAGCCAATCAACGGTTTGCTAGGACATGGTGGGTTAGAGGTTTGACATGGCAATTTGGGAGGCATGATAAGCAAGTGGTAGGCATCGTAGCATAGGCATAGCAAAAGAGCGAGCATCTAGCAAAGCAAAGATAGTAGTGATTTCGAGGGCATGATCATCTTGCCTGCAAAGTTGTCAGAGTTGACTGGATCCTCGAAAGCAAACTCAATGGGCTCCTCGTTAGCGAACCCGTCTCCTGTCTCTACCCAAACAAGGCAAACAAACAACAAGGACACAATCAACCTCGTGCAAAGCTCAAATAATATGATGCAAAGATGGTATGCTATGCGGGATGCAATATGTGATGCATATGCAAGATTTGACAAGGAATGCATGAACCTGGCCTCAACTTGGATATCCAAGTGTGCCACTGGAAAGATGAGATGAAATCACTTCAAATCGATATAAAGATCACCGGAATCAGAGTTACGGTTTGGAAATGGCAAGCAATTCAAATATGACACCGATCTGCGGTTTACAGCAAGTAGCCATCTAAATGCAACAAGATGAACATGCTACGGCACCCAAACCTGGCATCAAAATGAAAGGCAGGGATCCATTCATGATGCTTAACAAAAGACTAGCACTGAGCTACGGCCAATTCATCCATTAACAGGCTCAAACAAGCATGGAAAAAATGCATTTGGCAAACAGATTTCAGACTTAGTGTAATTAACACTTGTCTGGAATTTCAGATCAGATAGCACATTTCGGAGCATGAAAACAATATGCTACAGGACCTGATCATGGCAAAGTAAAGCATGGAATGGAGCTACTCAAAGAGCTTAACAAAAGTCCCTTAGTGACCTTGAGCCAAAAGGGATCGGAAAACACATTTGGAAGCATGTGAAATGGCAAAAACATAATCAGTTCTCAGACTTAGTGAAAACTGGAGCATGCTGAAACAGATATCAAGTAGGCATGTTTACGAGCTCGATGCACTCACTACAGAGCAAGGCATGACAATCTAAGCATACACCCATCAAGAATACACAAAATACAAGCTAGACATGGCAAGAACAATAACATAGCATGCACGGATCAACTACAACATCCTCAGCAAAATCGCTAACAAGTAGACAATCTGCCCAGATTCACGAAATGGCAAAAGTAGAGCTCGATTGACTCAAGCTAGGGTGCTCCATAATTGCAAAACATCCTTACTGATCATCCTCAAAAGAGGCACGCATCACTAGGAAACAACATGAATATATGGCATAATGAGATAAACAGACCATGGACTTAGTGGAAATGCAAAGTCCCTGAAATCAGCATTAACGAATGCTCCACTTTGCAAGCTTGTGCTAGTCACCACACACATCACAAAAATACATGGGTTGCACCTCTGGATAGATGACAAAACATATAACAAAACTCATGAAGAGCACAGGGGCATATCATGCACACAATAATCATGGCAAAAATGACAAATATCTAATTGGAGCAGCAGATCTGACAATTATCTCAAATAGCATTCTTCTAACAGCATTTCGGGCATCAAGATGAACTCAAATGAAAATGATGCAATGAGATGAAATGATGTGCTCTCTGAAGCGAACATTTTGATATGCTATATGCCCAAAACGGAGCTACGGATGAGGAGTTACGATGCAATGAACATGGCAAAATAATTAGGGTTTCAGGGCAAAAAGTCAACCGAGCAATTTGGATCTGGATCTAGATCCGGTTCGGCGCGCTTCCCGAGGTTCATCCTCGCCGGAGATGAAGAACTCGCCGGAGTGAGGGGAGGTAGCCGGGGAACTTGCCGGCCGGGAGGAGGACAGCGAGGCGGCGGCGGAGGGCGGCGTCGGCGGGGCGGCGGCCACTGGCGACGAGGCGACGTGGGGCGGACCGGGGTGGCAGGCGACGGAGGCGGTCGATGCGGGCGTCAATGGCGGGCGGCGGCCGGAGCAAACTCGGCGGCGAGCCGGCGCGGC
>NC_041380.1:97737674-97747151 GCF_002162155.2 Triticum dicoccoides
GGGCTGCGCGCGGGCCTCGGGGGCCGGCGATGGGCCTGCCCGGGCCGGCGGCGCGGAGGCGGTGAGGCGCCACGTGGCGGCCTAGGATTGGCGCGGAGGTGGCGGCGGACGCGTCCGGCACCGTCCGGACGTGTCCGGTGGCGGCGGAGACGAATTTTTTAGGGTTTGGACGGGGGGAGATCTGGATTTTCGAGGAGGGGTCTTTATATAGAGGTAGAGGGAGCTAGGAGTGTCCAAAGGAGGTGCGGTTTTCGGCCACGGGATCGTGATTGAACGCTCTATATGATGGAGAGGGTTTTGGTGGGTTTTTGGGCCAAAATGGAGGGGTGTTGGGCTGCAACACACATGAGGCCTTTTCGGTCCCTCGGTTAACCGTTGGAGCATCAAACGAAGTCCAAATGGTACGAAACTTGACAGGCGGTCTACCGGTAGTAAACCAAGGCCGCTTGGCAAGTCTCGGTCCAATCCGGAAATGTTTAATCCCCACACACGAAAGAAAGGTAGAAATGACCACCGGAGGAGAACGAAGCGCTGGAATGCAAAACGGACAACGGGGAAAATGCTCGAATGCATGAGATGAACACGTATGCAAATGCAATGCACATGATGACTTGATATGAGATGCATTACAACAACAACAACACACGGAGACAAAAACCCGAACCCGAGAAAATAAAATAACTTAAAGCCGGAAACGGCAAGAGTTGGAGTACATATTGGGTAAATTACATCCGGATTGTTACAACACTCCACCACTACGAAAGGATCTCGTCCCGAGATCTAGGACTGAAAGAACGCCGGGTACTCAGAACGGAGGTGATCCTCGCGTTCCCAGGTAGCTTCATGGTCGGAATGGTGTGACCACTTGACTTTGAGGAATTTGATTGACTTGTTGCGAGTCTTGCGTTCAGTCTCTTGAAGAATAGCAACGGGGTGCTCACGATAAGAGAGATCTTCTTGGAGCTCAATGTCCTCGAAGTTTACGGTGCGGGCAGGAGTCTTGAAGCACTTTAGAAGCTGAGAGATATGGAACACGTCATGCACATTTGCAAAGTTCGAAGGAAGCTCGAGTTGATTGGCGAGATCGCCTCTCTTGCTGGCGATCTTGAAAGGTCCCACGTATCTTGGGGCAAGCTTCCCTTTGATACCAAAGCGACGAGTACCTTTCATTGGAGAGACGCGGAGGTAAACATGATCTCCGATCTCAAAAGCCAAATCACGGTGCTTACTATCATAGTAGCTCTTCTAGCGGGATTGGGCTGCTTTGAGGTTATCTCGAATGACTTTGCACATCTCCTCTGCCTCTGTGATTAAGTCATTTCCCAAAAGCTGACGTTCACCAGTTTCGGACCAGTTGAGAGGGGTACGGCACTTCCTGCCATACAGAATTTCGAATGTGGCCTTGCCCGAACTTGCTTGAAAATTGTTGTTGTAGGAGAATTCAGCATAAGGAAGACAATCCTCCCACTTCATGCCAAAGGAGATCACACAAGCCCTGAGCATATCTTGAAGAATCTGGTTGACACGCTTGACTTGACCGCTAGTTTGAGGATGGAAAGCTGTGCTGAAACGGATGTTGGTGCCCATAGCCTTCTGAAAAGAATCCAAAAACTTGGAGGTAAAGATGCTGCCACGGTCTGAAGAGATCACTTGTGGAATACTGTGCAGAGAGATAATTCGAGAGGTATAGAGCTCCGCCAATTGAGCTGCAGTGATTGACTCTTTGATAGGCAGAAAATGAGCCACTTTAGTGAGTTTGTCGATGACAATGAATATAGCATCATTGCCACGCTTGGACTTTGGAAACCCAGTCACGAAGTCCATCTCAATGTGGTCAAACTTGCATTCTAGAATGGCAAGAGGTTGGAGGAGACCAGCTGGCCTTTGGTGTTCTGCCTTCACTCTTCTGCAGACATCACATTCGTTCACGAACTGAGCAATCTCACGCTTCATTCTAGTCCACCAATAAGCCTGCTTGAGGTCCTGATACATCTTCGTGCTCCCAGGGTGGATGGAGAGGAGAGAATTGTGAGCCTTGTTCATGATCACTTTACGAAGGTCACCTTTGGGCACAACAATATGATCCTCGAAGAAGAGAGTGTCCTTGTCATCAAGGCGATAGCACTTGTACTTGGGTTGACTCTTGGCAATCCCAATCTTCACCTTTTTCACCATAGCATCAAGAAGTTGAGCTTGGCGAATCTGGTCTTCCAAGGTAGGAGAGACTTGAAGGTTGGCGAGGAATCCTTGAGGAACAACTTGCAGATTAAGTTTGCGGAAAGCTTCACAAAGCTCGGGTTGATAAGGCTTGAGAATCAGGCTATTGCAATAAGCCTTCCTGCTCAATGCGTCAGCAATCACATTGGCCTTGCCTGGAGTATACTCGATACTCGGATTATACTCTAGAATCATTTCTACCCATCGAGTCTGCCTGAGGTTGAGATTAGGCTGAGTGAAGATGTACTTGAGACTCTTGTGGTCAGTGAAAATGTCCACTTTTCTTCCCAATAAGAGATGTCTCCAAGTCAAAAGAGCATGCACAACTACCGCCAACTCGAGGTCATGAGTGGGGTAGTTCTTCTCATTGGGCTTCAACTGGCGAGAGGTATAAGCCACAACTTTCTTATCTTGCATCAACACTGCGCCAAGACCTTGGAGAGAGGCATCACAAAAGACCTCGTACGGCTTGGATTCATCAGGCGGAGTCAGAACTGGAGCGGTGACCAATTTCTCTTTCAAAGTGTTAAAAGCAATGTCACACTCCGGAGACCAAACGTACTTGACGTGCTTCTGGAGAAGATTTGAGAGAGGCTTCGCGATCTTAGAAAAGTTTTCAACGAATCTTTGGCAGTAGCTTGCGAGACCAAGGAAGCTACGGAGTTGCTTCACGTTCTGAGGAGGTTCCCAATTCACAATTGCAGACACCTTCTCAGGATTCACCGCAATGCCCTTGGCAGAGATGATATGACCAAGATAAAGAACCTCATCGAGCCAAAATTCGCACTTGGAGAACTTGGCGTAGAACTTGTGTTCCCTGAGCTTATCGAGTACCAAACGCAAGTGCATGGCATGATCTTCCTTGTTCTTCGAGAAAACCAGAATGTCATCGAGATAGACCAAAACGAAGTCATTGGTGTAGGCGTTGAAGATGAAGTTCATCATGCGAGAGAACGTCGGAGGGGCGTTGACGAGGCCAAAAGACATGACAGTGTATTCATATGAACCAAAGCTTGTCCTGAAAGCCGTCTTGGGAATATCTTGCTCATGGATTCGAATCTGATGATAACCCATACGGAGATCAAGCTTGGAGAATACTTGGGCACCTTTGAGTTGTTCGAACAGCTCGTTGATGTTGGGAAGTGGGTATTTGTTCTTGATGGTCTTCTTGTTCAATGGACGGTAATCAACACAAAGTCGGTCCGTTCCATCCTTCTTCTTCACAAAAAGAACACCACAACCCCACGGAGAAGAACTAGGTCGGATGAGGCCCATTCTCTCTTGAACATTGAGTTGCTTCTTTAGCTCCTTCAACTCTTCAGGTCCGAGCTTGTAAGGATGCTTGCACACAGGTTCTGTGCCGGGCTCAAGATCAATGACGAATTCAACTGGCCGGTGCGGAGGCATTCCTGGAAGCTCTTCTGGAAAGACATCTTGATATTCGCAAACGACTGGAATTTGTGAGATAGCATCCAGTTCACCCTTCTCATTGAGAGAAAACAGACGGATTGTATTATCCCGAGCGGCAAAGACAATTACATCCTCAGACGAATGAGTCAATTGAATCTGCCTGGCTGCACAATCAAGCTGAGCCTTGTGCTTAGAAAGCCCATCCATCCCGAGAATAAGATCAATATCCGAGTTACCAAGGATTATTGGAGAAGCCAGAAACTTGAAATCACCCAACGAAATAGAAATATCCAGAACCTCGTAGTTAGCGAGCAAACATCTACCCGGAGAGACAACTGCTAACGGTTTATGCATAACTTGAGAAAACCACCCATGCTTAGATGCAAAAGGTCTCGAGATGAAACAATGCGATGCACCAGTGTCAAAAAGAACTTTTGAAGGAACATCGTTAACAGGAAGGTTACCCATGATGACATCTGACGAGTCCTCTGCCTGAGCTGCGCTCATCAAGTTGACCTTGGCGTGCTTGGGGTTATGCTTGACCACAGCTGTACTTGCCGATCTCACAGGAGGAGGAGGAGGAAGATGCCTCTGATTGAAGCACTTGTTGGCGTAGTGACCCTTCTGTTGGCACTTGTTGCACGTGACCTCTGAAAGCGGACGGTGATACGGAGCACTCGATCTTGGAGCTTGAGATGAAGTCTTGTTCTGAAAACCAGGGTTGGGTGGGTGGGAAGATCCACTGCCACCTTTGCTCTTCTGCTGATACAGCTGACGGAACGGAGGAGGAGGAAGCCAATACTTTTGCTGCTTGGCCACTTGAGTAGAGGAAGAAGGAGTAGTGTCTCTGACTCGCTTCTTGGAAGCATCACACCTCAGTTGAGCGGCCTCTTGCTTCAATGCCATGTTGTAGAACTCATCGTACCTCAAGGGCTCAAAGAGAACAAGATCTAGCTGGATTTATTCCCTGAGACCACCCCTGAACTGGTATACCATGCTCTTCTCATCAGGTACGTCCTGCTTAGCAAAGCGGACGAGCTTCTGAAACAACTTGTTGTAGTCATAGACAGACAAAGAGCCTTGCTTCAGGTTGCGGAATTCCTCACGCTTGCTTTCAACCACGCTTTGAGGGATATGATGAGCTTTGAAGTCTTGACGGAATTCATCCCAGGTAATCACACGTCCTCCTCTGGAATCCTTGTACTGCTGGAACCATTTTGCAGCTTGGTCTTTGAGTTGGAAGGAAGCGAACTTGACGAAGTCCTCAGGCCTGACGTTACTGCACTCGAAATGCTTGCACAGATCCACGAGCCAATCGTCAGCATCAGTTGCCTCAACACAATTTCTGAAAGTCTTTGGCCCGTTAGCAAGGAACTGGTTGAGTGTAGCAAAGTGATTCTGATTGTTGCCTTGGTTGCCTTGGTTCGCTTGATTGGGCTCTTGAAGAATTTGCATGATCCACTGCGTGTTTGCATTGGTTGCGGCCATCACAGCTTGCCATGCCTCCGGAGGAGGTGGAGGTGGTGGCGGATCAGGATTCGGAGTCGTGCGCATTGGAGGAGCCATCCTGAAGAGGTTGACATCCATTAGCACATTGATGACAAATATTGAAGCTAAATCCAACGGAATGAAAATTGCAACACATAGTCTTCACATCCGAACATAAGAACGAATGTATTCCTCTTGAAATGGTCACATATCCATAAATTGAGAAGCCACTTAGAATTTAGATAGAGAAATAAATCAACAAGGTACGGATCAAGAACGAATACTCGGTAAGAAATCCCAATCTCAAACCAAATATCCGTGGAAGAAGAACTAGAGCTACAAGAATTCCCACCTATGAAATTCCCGAACCTTTCCGATTATGCAATCAGGTGTTGGGGATACAGGGGAAGCATAATATCTCACCCAAATCTAGCAAATCCTACATCCAGCTGTATCCATCCTTCAACACATAACTGGGAAAAACTTTGGAAACCATCTACCTCAACCTTCGAAAAGCATCTGTTATACAAGTTATGCGATACTCCCGAACTCCCGCCCCAGTACTGGGTGGCGTCGAGGTTATCTCACCAACGAACTACATAAAAGAGATTTTCGATGTCGGCGTGCTAAACTCAGGTATTCTAGAACTGCAACGATAAAATTGTGACGACAACACCTCGGAGCTCAACTCCCCGGGACACTGCCACAACCCCTAAAGATAGGAGGCACCAAGAACAATGTTCTCGTCACAAAACCATCAGAACGATTCCAAGATACCCGCGTGATCCTAAATTGTTTTTAGTGAAATTTGAGAAGAGAAGAGTCAAAACTCTACGTCAGGATGCCTTACCAGAGCGATGAGGAGACTGGGAAGTAAAAAGAATTCCTAAACTCTCCGATATATAATTCCTAAATGACTCAAAACATTTTTCTAGACTCAACAACGGCTGCTAAAAACGATCAAGCAATGGGGGCTCCTAAGGTCGGGGAAGGCTCTGATTACCAACTTGTAATGCCCTTGATGCAGCTATAGCTCCCACGTGTCGAGGCACGACTTAGAGACATAACCGCATTGAAAGCAATGTCGCAAGTTAGGCAATCTTCACAATATCCCATGTAATATAGATAATAAAAGGGGAGATACATAGTTGGCTTACACTCGCCACATCAATCAAAGTACATAAATAGCATTACAACATTCAAACACTCATGGCCCGACTACAGCGCCAAAATAAAAGATAACCCAACATGCGACACGGTCCCAATCACCCCAACTGGGCGCCACTACTGATCATCAGGGAAAGACACGTAGTATCGGCGTGAGTCCTCGTCGAACTCCCACTTGAGCTCAAGCGCGTCATCTGGAACGGAATCATCAGGCCCTGCATCTGGTTTGGAAGTAATCTGTGAGCCACAGGGACTCAGCAATCTCGCACCCTCGCGATCAAGACTATTTAAGCTTATAGGTAAGGCAAGGAAAAATATGTGGAGCTGCAGCAAGCGACTAGCATATCTGGTGGCTATCCTGTTCGCAAAAGAGAGTGAGAAGAGGAGGCAAAGCGTGAGCGAGTAACTAGAGGACAACCTACGCAAGCATTACTCCAACACCGTGTTCACTTCCCGGACTCCGCCGAGAAGAGACCATCACGGTAACTCACACAGTTTATTCATTTTGATTAAGTTAAGGTTCAAGTTATCTACAACCGGACATTAACAAATTCCCATCTGCCCATAACCGCGGGAACGGCTTTCGTAAGTTCAAATCCCTGCAGGGGAGTCCCAACTTAGCCCATGACAAGCTCTCACGGTCAACAAAGGAATAGACCTCCTCCCGAGACATTCCGATCAGACTCGGTATCCCGGTTCTACAAGACACTTCGACAAGTTAAAAAAAATCCAGCAACACCGCCCGAATGTGCCGACAAATCCCGATAGGAGCTGCACATATCTCGTTCTCAGAGCACACTCAGATTGTCTTAACTTCTGGTAGGCCAGCCCAGAGTTGCCCCTAGTGACCACCGGCGGCTGACGAGTTGGACCAACACTCAGAGGAGCACTGGCCCGGGGGGTTTAAAATAAGATGACCCTCGGGCTCCGGAAACCCAAGGGAAAAGAGGCTAGGTGGCAAATGGTAAAACCAAGGTTGGGCATTGCTGGAAAAGATTTAATCGAGGCGAACTATCAAGGGGTTTCCATTATAACCCAACCGCGTAAGGAACGCAAAATCCGGGAACAAAACACTGATATGACAGAAACTAGGGCGGCAAGAGTGGAACAAAACACTAGGCGAGAGGCCGAGCCTTCCACCCTTTACCAAGTATATAGATGCATTAAGATAACAAGGCAGTAATATGATATCCCAACAAGTAAATAATGTTCCAACAAGGAACGGTCTCCAATCTTCACCTGCAACTAGCAACGCTATAAGAGGGGCTGAGCAAAGCGGTAACATAGCCAATCAACGGTTTGCTAGGACATGGTGGGTTAGAGGTTTGACATGGCAATTTGGGAGGCATGATAAGCAAGTGGTAGGCATCATAGCATAGGCATAGCAAAAAAGCGAGCATCTAGCAAAGCAAAGATAGTAGTGATTTCGAGGGTATGATCATCTTGCCTGCAAAGTTGTCAGAGCTGACTAGATCCTCGAAAGCAAACTCAACGGGCTCCTCGTTAGCGAACTCGTCTACCGGCTCTACCCAAACAAGGCAAACAAACAACAAGGACACAATCAACCTCGTGCAAAGCTCAAACAATATGATGCAAAGATGGTATGCTATGCGGGATGCAATATGTGATGCATATGCAAGATTTGACAAGGAATGCATGAACCTGGCCTCAACATGGAAATCCAAGTGTGCCACTGGAAAGATGAGATGAAATCTCTTGAAAACGATATAAAGATCACCGGAATCGGAGTTACGGTTTGGAAATGGCAAGCAATTCAAATATGACACCGATCTGCGATTTACAGCAAGTAGCCATCTAAATGCAACAAGATGAACATGCTGCGGCACCCAAACCTGGCATCAAAATACAAGGCAAGGATCCATTCATGATTCTTAACAAAAGACTAGCACTTAGCTACGGCCAATTTATCCATTAACAGGCTCAAACAAGCATAGAAAAAATGCATTTGGCAAACAGATTTCAGACTTAGTGTAATTAACACTTGTCTGGAATTTCAGATCAGATAGCACACTTTGGAGCATGAAAACAATATGCTACAGGACCTGATCATGGCAAAGTAAAGCATGGCATGGAGCTACTCAAAGATCTTAACAAAAGTCCCTTAGTAACCTTGAGCCAAAAGGGATCGGAAAATACATTTGCAAGCATGTGAACATGGCATAAACATAATCAGTTCTCAGACTTAGTGAAAACTGGAGCATGCTGAAACAGATATCAAGTAGGCATGTTTACGAGCTCGATGCACTCACTAAAGAGCAAGGCATGACAATCTAAGCATACACCCATCAAGAATACACAAAATACAAGCTAGACATGGCAAGAACGATAACATAGCATGCAAGGATCAACTACAACATCCTCGGCAAAATCGCTAACAAGTAGACAATCTGCCCAGATTCACGAAATGGCAAAAGTAGTGCTCGATTGACTCAAACTAGGGTGCTCCATAATTGCAAACAAAGACATGTATGGATAGAGCACTACAATATTAACAAAACATCCTTACTGATCATCCTCCAAAGAGGCACGGATCACTAGGAAACAACATGAACATATGGCATAATGAGATAAACAGACCAAGGACTTAGTGGAAATGCAAAGTCCCTGAAATCAGCATTAACGAATGCTCCACTTTGCAAGCTTGTGCTAGTCACCACACACATCACAAAAATACATGGGTTGCACCTATGGATAGATGACAAAACATATAACAGAACTCATGAAGAGCACAGGGGCATATCATGCACACAATAATCATGGCAAAAATGACAAATATCTAATTGGAGCAGCAGATCTGACAATTATCTCAAATAGCATTCTTCTAACAGCATTTCGGGCATCAACATGAACTCAAATGAAAATGATGCAATGATATGAAATGATGTGCTCTCTGGGACGAACATTTTGATATGCTATATGCCCAAAACGGAGCTACGGATGAGGAGTTACGATGCAATGAACATGGCAAAATAATTAGGGTTTCAGGGCAAAAAGTCAACCGAGCAATTTGGATCTGGATCTGGATCCGGTTCGGCGCGCTTCCCGAGGTTCGTCCTCACCGGAGATGAATAACTCGCCGGAGTGAGGGGAGGTCACCAGGGAACTTGCCGGCCGGGAGGAGGACGGCGAGGCGGCGGCGGAGAGCGGCGTCGGCGGGGCGGCGGCCACTGGCGA